>NC_068355.1:33091141-33264601 GCF_020536995.1 Dreissena polymorpha | reverse complement strand
TTATCATCCGGAAACCATTTTACTGCTTCAGGTCACTGTGACCTTGACCTTTGACCTTATGACCTGAAAATCAATAGGGTTCATCTGCCTGTTATGACCAATGTCCCTGTGAAGTTTGGTGATCCCAGGTCTTAGCGTTCTTGAGTTATCATCCGGAAACCATTTTACTGCTTCAGTTCACTGTGACCTTGACGTTTGACCTAGTGACTTGAATATCAATAGGGATCATCTGCCAGTCATGACCAATGTCCCTATGAAGTTTCGTGATCCCAGGCCTAAGCGTTCTTGAGTTATCATCCGGAAACCATTTTACTGCTTCAGGTTACTGTGACCTTGACCTTTGACCTAGTGACCTGAAAATCAATAGGGGTTATCTGCCGGTCATGACCAATGTCCCTATGAAGTTTTGTGATCTCAGGCCTCAGCGTTCTTGAGTTATCATCCGGAAACCATGTGGTGGACCGACGGACAGACAGACCAAGGGAGAGACGGACCGACGGACGGACGGACCGACATGTGCAAAACAATATAACCCCTCTTCTTCGAAGGGGGGGGGGCATAAAAAGCAAATTAGTGGTATTTTGAAAACAATGATTTTCTGTCATGTTTTTGGTATAAACTTAAGAAAGTTCTGCATTTCGAATGATAATACAGTATGACAACATTTTGGCAAAAAAGATCAAATCATACAACGGATCATGTGTAATATTGTTTATTGATCTGTATTGATTTTTTCAAAATACTTTTTTATATGTTAAAGAGGTTTATTTGCTATTGACAAAGTTCATAAAAATACGTTACAGTTCTTCTTTTGTCTGCATCTACTATATACTAGTATTCTCTGGCATGCACTTTATTTTTCAGTTGTATAAAAGCATAAAAATATGGTAGAAACCGCTACGGGGCATCCCTTTCTAAAACAAATTATAACGTATTTAAGCGGATGATTGTTTGACGATAAACAACTGTACGGGTAAAAACGTATTTTAGGCCCGATTTTCGTTGTGAACCGTAAAATATATTTTAAAAAACGCGAAAATCCGTTACAGTATTGAATATTATGAAAAACATGCACGTTTAACAATGTTGTAGGCGTTACCTTTAAAAAAGCCCCGGTTCTGAGAAGAAAAAAATTGTATACGTTTCAATCAGGGATCATATTTTCCCACAACATCAATCGGTCTGGATTTAAAATGGGGGGGGGGAGTATTCGAAAATTAACATCCGAAATCCATACATGCCAGAATTGTTCAGGTCCGAATCGGGACATTCCATACAAAATTGTCGGGAAATTTGACCAAAAAGCAGGACACCTAAAACGATCAATCATTCCACCTTTACTTTAGTCAGTATATAACTTACAAAAACTCTAATTTTCTGCCCAATTTTGAAGATACATATGTTTCAAAAATTCGTGAACACAGCGTTCTTCATAAACTGAATTGTGGGGTTTCCCCGGATGCCTCGCTTTGACATCCAATCGGTACAGGGATATCCCCGTGTGACGAAACGTGCACTTTTCGTATTCAACCAATCGTCAATTGACTCTAAATTTAGATTGATGAAATTTGTTACAAATTATTTTCTGCAAAACCAGTCGAAAACGAAAGTTAATTTATGTGAAACATTGATGCGTATTGGTCAGCATCCAATTTGTTTGATGTACAAAATCGGTGTTTTGACAGGTTTTATAACCTTAGGAGGTATAATAATACACAGCATAAAAGTGTCATTGGCATTTATTTCTGTATCATGATACATCTTTCGAGAGACCCCTAGATCATAAAAACTACGTTGTGTGAATGCCTAATAAATCAATAATTTGCCGATAAATCGCCGATAAGGTGTCAAAAACAACACTGGTGCACTCGAGTAACAGAAGCGGGTTGTTAATTGGGGGCAATAAAGGGATCAGCGATGGTAAGTTTTAGCCAGACAGAGCTTGAATAGCGAATTTTATTGGGAATTCATAGACTTTACATCGTTTTTTTTTTACGTATGTCGGGATAGAATCGGACCGACTGTTTGGGATTTTCAATAGGTCTTTCATATCCCCAATCGGTCTAGGACCGACAAAACTGAAAAAATATGATCCCTGGTTTCAATACGCTACAGCGTTTCGCTGCAAAAATCGACCAGCTGGTGCCTAAAGGATATAAGGAAAACTGCCCCGCCCCCCGGCGGCTATGTTTTTCAACAAACCATAACCATTTTCAAACTGAGCCAAGCTATTGTTAGAACAAATGTTTTGATCAAGTTTCATAAAGATTGGACAATAAATTTGACTTCTAAGAGTGTTAACAAGGTTTTACTTTATAGCCATAAGGAAAATTGCCACGCCCCCTTGTGGCCATCTTTTTCAACGGATCACAAACATTTTCGAACTCATCCCAGAAATCAGTAGTACAAATATTCTGACGAAGTTTAATGAGCATTGGACTAAAACTGTGACTTCTAGAGTGTTATCAAGGTTTTACTATAGCCATATTAGGAAAACTGCCCACCCCCTGGCGGCCATGTTTTTCGTCCAACTGGAACCATTTTCGAACTCATCCAAGATATTAATGTTTGGGTTAACATGTTCTGACCAAGTTTTATGAAGATTTGACTAAAAATGTGACTTCTAGAGTGTTTACAAGGTTTTACTATAGCCATATTAGGAAAACTGCCCCGCCCCCTGGCAGCCATGTTTTTCAACAGACCAGAACCATTTGCGAACTCATCCAAGATATCATTAGAACAGATGTTTTGACTAAGTTTTATGAAGATTGGACAATAAATGTGACTTCTAGAGTGTTAACAAGGTTTTACTATAGCCATATTAGGAAAACTGCCCCGCCCCCTGGCGGCCATGTTTTTCGTCCAACGGAGACCATTTTCTAACTCGTTCAAGATATTATAAGGACACATGTTCTGACCAAGTTTCATGAAGATTGGACTAAAAATTTAACTTCAAGAGTGTTAACAAGGTTTTGCTATAGCCCTATTAGGAAAACTGCCACGCCCCCTGGCAGCCATGTTTTTCAACCAACCGGAACCATTTTCGAACTCGTCCAAGATTTTATTGGGACACATTTTCTTACCAAGTTTCATGAAGATTTGACACCAAATTTTGTCTCTAGAGTGTTAACAAGGCAAATATTTTGACGACAGACGACGGACGACGGACAAAAGGCGATCACAATAGCTCACCATGAGAAAGTTGTGCTCAGGTGAGCTAAAAATGCATTATTAAAAACTGTTCAGGTGCCATAATCATCATTACCATCATAACGATCAACATCATCATCACCATTGCTATTTTCATCATAATTGCCTTATAATAGACATCATCAAAATGATCATCATTATCAGCATCATCATCAACAGCACAAGCAGCAGTATGATTATGTACATACTCATAGCAACTTGAATAACACGTGATTACAATACGGAATTTCATGAAATCAACATAAATTTAGGTTTCACTTTGGTAACGATCTAGTTTCTTTGAGCTCTTTGCTTTATAATAACAGTGCAAATATGTTGGAAAAGAAGTCAGTTCACGCAAAAGTAATGGCTTATCTTTATCCAAATTGTTTTCACAAGCGTTTTCAAATCAAAGCTTTTTAAACAGTAAACAACTGTTTTTAATTCACCTATTTTGTGTTTGTGTTTTGGTTTTGTTCATTTGTTGCTTTCTGTTTAGTTTCAGCATTGTACAGTCCTAATCATGTCTTAATTAACTTTTTCAAAAAATTTAGTTATTCAACTTGTGCATGTCTTGAACATATTCTTGAATATGAACACATCAGAACACAATCAGGAATGACATTTTTTCGTTGAAGCATGAATTCAAGAACTGTTCATGAGCAAGTTCAAGAACAAACTAAAACAACGAATGCCCATTCATGAACACATTGCTGTTCTTAAACACGTTCATGAAATTTCTTGAACTCTTTCATTTGTTCACTAACGGCAGTTTGTCATTCATGTTCGATCTTGAACAAAGTTCTTGAACTTGTTCATGAACAATTCTTGAATTCTTTCGCAGGAGAAATGTCATTTTTTATTGTCAAATATTTTGGCGACCTTTAAATATTGTCAACAATGTTGATCCAATTTTTAAATATGTTAAGATAATTGTTGGAAAATTAATATATCCTATAATTTAGAATGAGAATATTTTATTTTAAGCCATTGAATGCAATTTATGCTACTGCATGATTGTAGACAAGTATGATAATGTTTAACTCGTTAAGTTTGTCGATATTATTTATATAAGAGAAACAAGATACCAACATTTTATATGCCAAATAAGACATCTCTTGCTGTCTTACAGAACATTTTCAACTCATTTTGTTACATAAGTATATATTTAAAATTTGACCTCCAGGGCGTGGCCAGTTTTGACCCCAGAGGCATGATTTTAACAAGAGATGTGTTTGTAAGAAACTCAATGCCCCCTACTGTGCTGCAACCTTTGACCTTGAAGGATGACCTTGACCTTTCACCACACAAAATGTGCAGCTCCATGAGATACACATGCATGCCAAATATCAAGTTGCTATGATCAATATATCAAAAGTTATGACCAATGTTAAAGTTTTCGGACGGACAGACAGACAGACTGACGGACAGTTCAACTGCTATATGCCACCCTTAAGCGGGGGCATAAAAATCTCAGTAGAGGAATAGACAATATAACGCGTCAGATGTTAAACCCCTGACCCTTGTGGTTTTAGAGAAGATTTTTTAGTGTTTTTTTCCATCTATTTTTAGCTCTATTGACATACATATGCAATTGACTTGAAGGGTTTAACAAATTTGAAACAGGGTGTCCCAAAGATCATTCCAGAGAAGTTCCTTTTAAATCTGTCAATGGGTTAGGTAGGAGAAGTCTTTAGAAGAAAAACTTAATCCATCTTGCACACTTGAGGACAACAAGCCTTATGGTATCCTAAAAGCTCCCCATCAGCACTATGAGCAAAAGTTAGCTCAAAACACCAATCACTTGAGCCTAATAACCACATGCCTCTCCACAAAGAAACCAGCAACCCTTAAAGAAACTATTCCGATATCATTAAGTTATTGACCCTATACCCAATAACATGTTAGGAGAAGAATTTCTTGAGGTTCATTGTTCGCAATATTTATACAATATGAAGAAGTGAAACTCCAGAAGCTGCAGCAGTATTGCAGTTTTATCATACACACCTCTGTGGTCCTTTATTTATGGCAAGGAACCAATTGCCAAAACGGTACAGTACGGCACAAAACGAAACAACATATACACATAGTAGAATAAAGCTGGGGTCACCGCAGATAATAATGTAATAGAAAATTGTCCTTCATCATGTGATTGTTCTAGTTCAAAATATATATATATAGTCCAGTAGGTCATGTTATTACTGACGATCTTAATTTTATTCAAAATAAAAACCTAAAAAAATTACTGCGCAGAGGCCCAAAGTATAGACTTCCTATTCCAATCGATTTTGATAACTGCGTTGAGGAAATTGAAACATCTTTACAGGAATATTGTACAAAATTGTATAAGAAAGAAAATGCAGAAATTACTGCACTCAATGAATGGAAAACCAAGGTATTATTTATGGCCATTAATTAGATATCTTTTTAGAATAAAAATCCTTTAGCCTTACCACATTTACCTAAATTTAATAAACAAGGTCTCTGTAAATCTCTGAAGGACTTACAATCTAAATTCGTTATAGTTAATGCAGATAAAGCGGCTAATAATGCTATAATAATATGACGAGTGTTTTATGTTCAAACGATTTCACAAGAACTTTCACAAACAACATCATATTTTGAATACAATAAGCAGCCTAATGAAATTATTTCCGACCATGTTGCAAAGTGCATAAATCTAAATGTTAACGTAAATATTGCTAACAAGAAATTGCCATCACTTTACTGGATACCTAAATTACATAAAACGCCATATAAAAGTCGTTTTATCGGAAATTCAGTGTCTTGTACCACCAAGCAATTATCAGTGTACCTAACATCCGCCTTGAGTGCTATTCGATATCATATAGCCAAATATTGTAATACAGTTTATGCAAATAGTTATATAAACTTATTTTGGTCAATAAAAAACTCCTAAGAAGTTATTGATAAAATTAAAATTAGGAAATATAAGGTGTCACAAGTAAGTACTTATGATTTTTCTACACTATATACAACGCTTCCTCACATTTTAATAAAATCCAAACTCATTTCACTGATTGAAAAAACATTTGCAAGAGAGAAGTGTTCTTATCTTGCTTTAAACTCTAAAATATCTTTTTTTACTAATCAGATATTGGATAAATACATCATCTGGACTTATATTGACTTTTGTGAAGCACTTACTTTTCTTCTGGATAACTTGTTTGTTGAATTTAATGGTAAAATATTTCAGCAAACTATCGGTGTTCCTATGGGTACTAATTGTGCTCCGCTTATTGCTGATCTATTGTTATATTGTTATGAAAGAGATTTTATGTTAGAATTATCAAAATCTTAACAACAAGATTTGATTCAACGTTTAACAAGTAGATACATTGATGACATACTGAACTTAGATAATCCATACTTTGAACAATATATTCACAATATCTATCCAAAAGAACTAGTCTTAAATAAATCGTGTCAATCAAATATAGATGCTGCATTTTTAGACTTACATCTAACTATTAATAATAATATGATAAAAACAAGTTTATACGACAAACGGGTCGACTTTAACTTTGAAATTGTGAATTTTTCTTTCCTAGATGGTAAAATTCCTAAAGGTCCTTCCTATGGTATTTACATTTCGCAGTTGGTACGATACGCTAGAGCATGTTCTTGTGTTAAAGATTTTAATGATCGTAATCGTTTATCAACTAAGACATGGTTAAAACAAGGTTTTTTGTATCATAACCTTCGGCGTAAATTCGCTAAATTTCACTCTAAATATAGTGATTTAATTTCAAAATATAATGTTTCTTTAAAATGGCATTTAACTAATGGAATTTCACAAACATCATTTTATGGAGATGTTTTGAAGCGTGTTCGCAAATGTAAATATCTTAAAGTAAATGCTAGTAATACACTTTTTAATTTAAACAGCTCCTTTTTATCAAAGGGATATGATACTGATGTACTTAAAAACACATGCCTGCTAGTTTTTGATTCACTATATCTTCCTTCTCTTAAAATTTGGGATAATTAATGTAATGACAATTTTGTTTGCTTCTATATTGTTCGATAAGCATGGCTGGTTTTATTAGTAAGTCTAGTATACAGTACAGTCGCTTTAATAATATTGAATTTCGTTGATAATTCGATTATTTAGTACAGTCCCTTTAATAATGCTTAATTTTGTTACTGGTGACGGCATCGTGTCTTCCCTCCTAAATACGTCATCGCTACGAACAACCGACACTGTTTTAGCTACATGATAGGTACATGTACTTCAGTTTATATCGGTCAACTTTATTCATAATTATTTTTTCTTTGATGGTAGTTTCTTGATCAATTTATTTTTAAGCTTCGTTTTATTTATTTTTTAATTAGACACATAAACAATCAAGTAGGTAATTTGGATCTTTTACTCCCAATATTGCTGCTTCTTCCTGTATGTGCGCGATGATGATCTGAAATATTAACTATATGATGCTATATTCCGAAATCTTTTTTGTATAAAGAATGGATGTAGTTGATGTGTGTTAGTAATTTCATTTCATCGTGCCTCAAAAAGTTGTAACTCTGTTGATCTGGTCTCCTTTCAACCATTGAGTAATAAAATAGTAATTAAATTGAATGCGTTTTAATTCCCTTTGATTACTGTTTAATTTGAGTTGCAATGCTATGAGGTTAAATTTTATTTACACTTATATGTATCATGAATATTGCTGGACCAAGTGTGAGGTTGAGCGCTCATTAACTGGTTTAAACCCCCAATGCTTAGCATTGACCGTTCCAAGGCGGTGACCCTAGCTTTTTCTACTATGTGTATATGTTGTTTTGTTTTGTGCCGTACTGTACCGTTTTGGCAATTGGTTCCTTGCCATAAATAAAGGACCACAGAGGTGTGTATGATAAAACTGCAATACTGCTGCAGCTTCTGGAGTTTCACTTCTTCATATTGTATAAATATTGCGAACAATGAACCTCAAGAAATTCTTCTCCTAACATGTTATTGGGTATAGGGTCAATAACTTAATGATATCGGAATAGTTTCTTTAAGGGTTGCTGGTTTCTTTGTGGAGAGGCATGTGGTTATTAGGCTCAAGTGATTGGTGTTTTGAGCTAACTTTTGCTCATAGTGCTGATGGGGAGCTTTTAGGATACCATAAGGCTTGTTGTCCTCAAGTGTGCAAGATGGATTAAGTTTTTCTTCTAAAGACTTCTCCTACCTAACCCATTGACAGATTTAAAAGGAACTTCTCTGGAATGATCTTTGGGACACCCTGTTTCAAATTTGTTAAACCCTTCAAGTCAATTGCATATGTATGTCAATAGAGCTAAAAATAGATGGAAAAAAACACTAAAAAATCTTCTCTAAAACCACAAGGGTCAGGGGTTTAACATCTGACGCGTTATATTGTCTATTCCTCTACTGAGATTTTTATGCCCCCGCTTAAGGGTGGCATATAGCAGTTGAACTGTCCGTCAGTCTGTCTGTCTGTCCGTCCGAAAACTTTAACATTGGTCATAACTTTTGATATATATTGATCATAGCAACTTGATATTTGGCATGCATGTGTATCTCATGGAGCTGCACATTTTGTGTGGTGAAAGGTCAAGGTCATCCTTCAAGGTCAAAGGTTGCAGCACAGTAGGGGGCATTGAGTTTCTTACAAACACATCTCTTGTTAAAATCATGCCTCTGGGGTCAAAACTGGCCACGCCCTGGAGGTCAAATTTTAAATATATACTTATGTAACAAAATGAGTTGAAAATGTTCTGTAAGACAGCAAGAGATGTCTTATTTGGCATATAAAATGTTGGTATCTTGTTTCTCTTATATAAATAATATCGACAAACTTAACGAGTTAAACATTATCATACTTGTCTACAATCATGCAGTAGCATAAATTGCATTCAATGGCTTAAAATAAAATATTCTCATTCTAAATTATAGGATATATTAATTTTCCAACAATTATCTTAACATATTTAAAAATTGGATCAACATTGTTGACAATATTTAAAGGTCGCCAAAATATTTGACAATAAAAAATGACATTTCTCCTGCGAAAGAATTCAAGAATTGTTCATGAACAAGTTCAAGAACTTTGTTCAAGATCGAACATGAATGACAAACTGCCGTTAGTGAACAAATGAAAGAGTTCAAGAAATTTCATGAACGTGTTTAAGAACAGCAATGTGTTCATGAATGGGCATTCGTTGTTTTAGTTTGTTCTTGAACTTGCTCATGAACAGTTCTTGAATTCATGCTTCAACGAAAAAATGTCATTCCTGATTGTGTTCTGATGTGTTCATATTCAAGAATATGTTCAAGACATGCACAAGTTGAATAACTAAATTTTTTGAAAAAGTTAATTAAGACATGATTAGGACTGTACAATGCTGAAACTAAACAGAAAGCAACAAATGAACAAAACCAAAACACAAACACAAAATAGGTGAATTAAAAACAGTTGTTTACTGTTTAAAAAGCTTTGATTTGAAAACGCTTGTGAAAACAATTTGGATAAAGATAAGCCATTACTTTTGCGTGAACTGACTTCTTTTCCAACATATTTGCACTGTTATTATAAAGCAAAGAGCTCAAAGAAACTAGATCGTTACCAAAGTGAAACCTAAATTTATGTTGATTTCATGAAATTCCGTATTGTAATCACGTGTTATTCAAGTTGCTATGAGTATGTACATAATCATACTGCTGCTTGTGCTGTTGATGATGATGCTGATAATGATGATCATTTTGATGATGTCTATTATAAGGCAATTATGATGAAAATAGCAATGGTGATGATGATGTTGATCGTTATGATGGTAATGATGATTATGGCACCTGAACAGTTTTTAATAATGCATTTTTAGCTCACCTGAGCACAACTTTCTCATGGTGAGCTATTGTGATCGCCTTTTGTCCGTCGTCCGTCGTCTGTCGTCAAAATATTTGCCTTGTTAACACTCTAGAGACAAAATTTGGTGTCAAATCTTCATGAAACTTGGTAAGAAAATGTGTCCCAATAAAATCTTGGACGAGTTCGAAAATGGTTCCGGTTGGTTGAAAAACATGGCTGCCAGGGGGCGTGGCAGTTTTCCTAATAGGGCTATAGCAAAACCTTGTTAACACTCTTGAAGTTAAATTTTTAGTCCAATCTTCATGAAACTTGGTCAGAACATGTGTCCTTATAATATCTTGAACGAGTTAGAAAATGGTCTCCGTTGGACGAAAAACATGGCCGCCAGGGGGCGGGGCAGTTTTCCTAATATGGCTATAGTAAAACCTTGTTAACACTCTAGAAGTCACATTTATTGTCCAATCTTCATAAAACTTAGTCAAAACATCTGTTCTAATGATATCTTGGATGAGTTCGCAAATGGTTCTGGTCTGTTGAAAAACATGGCTGCCAGGGGGCGGGGCAGTTTTCCTAATATGGCTATAGTAAAACCTTGTAAACACTCTAGAAGTCACATTTTTAGTCAAATCTTCATAAAACTTGGTCAGAACATGTTAACCCAAACATTAATATCTTGGATGAGTTCGAAAATGGTTCCAGTTGGACGAAAAACATGGCCGCCAGGGGGTGGGCAGTTTTCCTAATATGGCTATAGTAAAACCTTGATAACACTCTAGAAGTCACAGTTTTAGTCCAATGCTCATTAAACTTCGTCAGAATATTTGTACTACTGATTTCTGGGATGAGTTCGAAAATGTTTGTGATCCGTTGAAAAAGATGGCCACAAGGGGGCGTGGCAATTTTCCTTATGGCTATAAAGTAAAACCTTGTTAACACTCTTAGAAGTCAAATTTATTGTCCAATCTTTATGAAACTTGATCAAAACATTTGTTCTAACAATAGCTTGGCTCAGTTTGAAAATGGTTATGGTTTGTTGAAAAACATAGCCGCCGGGGGGCGGGGCAGTTTTCCTTATATCCTTTAGGCACCAGCTGGTCGATTTTTGCAGCGAAACGCTGTAGCGTATTGAAACCAGGGATCATATTTTTTCAGTTTTGTCGGTCCTAGACCGATTGGGGATATGAAAGACCTATTGAAAATCCCAAACAGTCGGTCCGATTCTATCCCGACATACGTAAAAAAAAACGATGTAAAGTCTATGAATTCCCAATAAAATTCGCTATTCAAGCTCTGTCTGGCTAAAACTTACCATCGCTGATCCCTTTATTGCCCCCAATTAACAACCCGCTTCTGTTACTCGAGTGCACCAGTGTTGTTTTTGACACCTTATCGGCGATTTATCGGCAAATTATTGATTTATTAGGCATTCACACAACGTAGTTTTTATGATCTAGGGGTCTCTCGAAAGATGTATCATGATACAGAAATAAATGCCAATGACACTTTTATGCTGTGTATTATTATACCTCCTAAGGTTATAAAACCTGTCAAAACACCGATTTTGTACATCAAACAAATTGGATGCTGACCAATACGCATCAATGTTTCACATAAATTAACTTTCGTTTTCGACTGGTTTTGCAGAAAATAATTTGTAACAAATTTCATCAATCTAAATTTAGAGTCAATTGACGATTGGTTGAATACGAAAAGTGCACGTTTCGTCACACGGGGATATCCCTGTACCGATTGGATGTCAAAGCGAGGCATCCGGGGAAACCCCACAATTCAGTTTATGAAGAACGCTGTGTTCACGAATTTTTGAAACATATGTATCTTCAAAATTGGGCAGAAAATTAGAGTTTTTGTAAGTTATATACTGACTAAAGTAAAGGTGGAATGATTGATCGTTTTAGGTGTCCTGCTTTTTGGTCAAATTTCCCGACAATTTTGTATGGAATGTCCCGATTCGGACCTGAACAATTCTGGCATGTATGGATTTCGGATGTTAATTTTCGAATACTCCCCCCCCCCATTTTAAATCCAGACCGATTGATGTTGTGGGAAAATATGATCCCTGATTGAAACGTATACAATTTTTTTCTTCTCAGAACCGGGGCTTTTTTAAAGGTAACGCCTACAACATTGTTAAACGTGCATGTTTTTCATAATATTCAATACTGTAACGGATTTTCGCGTTTTTTAAAATATATTTTACGGTTCACAACGAAAATCGGGCCTAAAATACGTTTTTACCCGTACAGTTGTTTATCGTCAAACAATCATCCGCTTAAATACGTTATAATTTGTTTTAGAAAGGGATGCCCCGTAGCGGTTTCTACCATATTTTTATGCTTTTATACAACTGAAAAATAAAGTGCATGCCAGAGAATACTAGTATATAGTAGATGCAGACAAAAGAAGAACTGTAACGTATTTTTATGAACTTTGTCAATAGCAAATAAACCTCTTTAACATATAAAAAAGTATTTTGAAAAAATCAATACAGATCAATAAACAATATTACACATGATCCGTTGTATGATTTGATCTTTTTTGCCAAAATGTTGTCATACTGTATTATCATTCGAAATGCAGAACTTTCTTAAGTTTATACCAAAAACATGACAGAAAATCATTGTTTTCAAAATACCACTAATTTGCTTTTTATGCCCCCCCCCTTCGAAGAAGAGGGGTTATATTGTTTTGCACATGTCGGTCCGTCCGTCCGTCGGTCCGTCTCTCCCTTGGTCTGTCTGTCCGTCGGTCCACCACATGGTTTCCGGATGATAACTCAAGAACGCTGAGGCCTGAGATCACAAAACTTCATAGGGACATTGGTCATGACCGGCAGATAACCCCTATTGATTTTCAGGTCACTAGGTCAAAGGTCAAGGTCACAGTAACCTGAAGCAGTAAAATGGTTTCCGGATGATAACTCAAGAACGCTTAGGCCTGGGATCACGAAACTTCATAGGGACATTGGTCATGACTGGCAGATGATCCCTATTGATATTCAAGTCACTAGGTCAAACGTCAAGGTCACAGTGAACTGAAGCAGTAAAATGGTTTCCGGATGATAACTCAAGAACGCTAAGACCTGGGATCACCAAACTTCACAGGGACATTGGTCATAACAGGCAGATGAACCCTATTGATTTTCAGGTCATAAGGTCAAAGGTCAAGGTCACAGTGACCTGAAGCAGTAAAATGGTTTCCGGATGATAACTCAAGAACGCTTAGGGCTGGGATCACGACACTTCATAAGGACATTGGTCATGACCGGCAGATGGCCCTTTTTGATTTTCAGGTCACTAGGTCAAAGGTCAAGGTCACAGTGACCTGAAGCATTTAAATGGTTTCCAGATGATAACTCAAGAATGCTTAGACGTTGGATGACAAAACTTCATATGGACATTGGTCATGACCGGCAGATGACCCCTATTGATTTTCAGGTCACTAGGTCAAAGGTCAAGGTCACAGTGACCTGAAGCAGTAAAATGGTTTCTGGATGATTACTCAAGAATGGTTTGGCCTGGGATCACAAAACTTCATAGGGACATTTGTCATGACCAGCAGATGACCCCTATTGATTTTCTGGTCACTAGGTCAAAGGTCAAGGTCACAGTGAACCGAAGCAGTAAAATGGTTCCCGGATGATAACTCAAGAACTCTTAGGCCTGGGATCACAAAACTTCATAGGGACATTAGTCATGTTCGGCAGATGAACCCTATTGATTTTCAGGTCACTAGGTCAAAGGTCAAGGTCACAGTGACCTGAAGCAGTAAAATGGTGTCCGGCTTATTACTCAAGAACGCTTAGGCCTGGGATCACAAAACTTGATAGGGACATTGATCATGACCAGCAGATGACCCCTATTGATTTTCAGGTCACTAGGTCAAACGTCAAGGTCACACAATGGCTGCCCCTACAACTGACAGCCCATTGGGGGGGCATGCATGTTTTACAAACAGCTCTTGTTTAAGATGAATTTTGAGCATTTACATATTTATTGAATTTAGCTCTCAATTATTATCCATAAATGGTCGACAGTTTATTTGACAAGTTTATAGTCAATAGACTGTATATTGAACATTCGAAATTCGCTGTCTTATTTTAATTTTTGTCTTTGATTAAGTTTCAGTTCATTTACAAACATTGATAATTGCATTTTTTAAGAAAAAAAGGTTCAGGGTTCCTACGCCTAATATGGGTCAGGTTTTGACAACGAAATTTGTATCTGTTCTATAATTTTGTAGTCGTTCACTGTAAAAATCGCCTCGGTTTTGAGGAGAAAAAAACGTGTACGTAATCGTTCTAATACGTTACAGGTGTACAAAGGATATGGCTATAGTGAAAACTTGTTGACGCTATAAAAGCCACATTTATTGGCCAATCGTCATGAAGTTTGGTCAGAACATTTGTCCCAAGGAAATCTTGGCAGAGATTGAAACTGGGTCTTATGAGCTCAAAAACTATGTTACTAGGTCAAATATAAAAAACATGTTAAAAGTCACTTTTTTAGTCCAATCTTCGTGAATCAGCTTGCATTTTTCAGAATATTCTAGTTCCTTTGGCTCTCAGGTGAGCACCTTAGGGCACATGGCCCTCTTGTTTTAAGTTAGAATAATTGAATACCCTTCTATTAAATTATTACCTTTCATAAGCCTTATCTTTGGGGTATTCCCTTGACTGGTTGATCAACACAGGCTACACTTTACTTTCCAGTATATTGAGGCTTCTTATTGAATTATGATAGTGTGGTCAAAGTCATTGCTACTAAAAATAGAAAAAAATAAAGAACAGTTTCTTTGTCATAACTGAAAACAAATTAAGCCTTAGAATAAAAATGATTTGTTTTGTGTAATATGAATATGTATGCTCGTTTTAATCCTAACATAAATCTGCTTTCAGTTCTTTGATACGGTATTTCATGTGGGCGTTGTTATTCTTTCAGCCAGTGCAGTAATGTGAGTCCGATTACTGAGCTGACCAGCACACAGCCCTCAGACCTGCGGGGACTGTCAGTGAAGCTGAAAACTGTGCTGGGAGAAATCAAAATCCTTCAGTGCAGTCATGAGGCCAGTGTGCAGTCATTGCAAGGAGCATACAAGGAACATGGGGCATTAATGGTAGAACAAATGCGTGTCACTATAAATACTACTATTGATGAACATGGTAATAATTCTGTAATTACATATGATGAAAATGAGCAATATTTTAAAGATGAAATGTGTAGGATTGTACTTTCTGCATTTAATGTATTTGATACTAGCACTGTGAAGGAACTGAACGGAATGAAAGATGAAGTTATAAGCATTAAAGGTTCCATTACAAGTTCTATTCATAAATTCACCTGTTTTCAGAATGGCTTCCACAATTACATGAAACCATTCAGAAAATTGGGGATAATAAGGAGCTCTGTCTTATAGCCAGCATTAAAGATGAGCACATAATACAGCAGGCATTGACTGTGCTTGGAAAGTCAGGCAAGGTGTTCACTGTCCAGGGGAAGTCTGTGCACAATGTGAGAATACCAAGTGATTCACGCACATGCGGTATCCCAGCTATATGTGTTCTTCCTGATGGACAGGTCCTGGTTGCAGACTTGAGTAATCAGACAGTCAAGCTGCTGAACGAGCAGTACCAGATGGTGAGTCACTGGAGTGTGAATGCTGTGCCATATGACATGTGTATGATCACACCCAGTGAGGTGGCATTGGCAGTGGATGATGATAGTAACACACATGAGGTCCAGTTTATCACAGTCACTCATAACCAGCTTGTGTCAGGACGGAAGTTCAAGTTACCACATACATGTAAAAGTATTGCCCACCACCAGGGAGACCTGTTTATTACCTCTGGTACTGCACTTTACAAGTACACACTTAGTGGAAAACAGATCTGCAGACTCCATGAGGATTTATCAGGTAGTTTCACAGTGTGACGTAATTGATAATATTGTTCGTTGGGAACCACAGGAACAAACACACCAGTTCATAGGGGTTTTCATCTTGATTTATTTCTGTTGAATATTTTCTAACACAACGCTTGCTAATGTTCGTGATATACAATCTAACAGCGCAGGGCCAAATGGCCCTGCTACACAACAAAGTTCTACTTCTCTGGTCACTGGCTAAAGGTGGACTCTTCCCTTCCCAAAGTTCACATAAACATAAAAATAATACTATTCCTTATAACATATTTGATTGGTCAAAGCATTTTACTGACTACTTTTTGACTTCTAATTGGTCTAATGAATATAGTAACCAAACCATTCATGTATTTACCCAGTATCGAATAATCCTCTTAATTTAATAAGATTATGATTCCCTTTGCAGCACTCTGTATGTTTAGCGACAACGTAATCCCTTTGATCGTCATATCTCAATTGATATATGAAATACTTAGTATGATAAGAATTCCCGTGTCAATACCTCTGATCATTTTATCAACTGGGATAATACAGTATCTATATATATAAGTTACAAATTCTTACATTTAGAATATCGTATCTTTGACCTTGCAAATTGTTGACTTTTACAGTAAATGTAAGGTATGTCATGTTTCTACTTGCAAGAGACTCAAATCCTATAATCATGGCCAATATATCATAAAGATTTACTATTAAATTTCCAAAATTTATTTATGTTATTATTGTTCCTTACATTCAAATATTTCTTTATAGAACCCTTATTATTATGATATAAGATTTATCATTAATTAAAATAGTTATTTTATTTATAAATATTGATGTAAATAAACTTTTTAACATTTGCTTACATTATTAAAACATCTATTTCTATTTATGAAATTATGGTTGGACCTGCAGCTATGTTACACAACCTTCCTTCTCAATTTGATTAATTTATACTTCATGGTGTAAATTAATCACTAAAATTTAACTATTGAACTACGAAGTACATGGGCAAATTGTTGATATAAATACATGCATGATAAACAAGTTGCGGATATAATAAGATTTTGACAAATGTCTCTGCTGAAATACATAAAATTAGTTATTGTTATATAATGTAAATGTCAATCGGGATATAGTGGAACACATCATCTGTGGATCGTTGGACATCAGTACATCTGTTGTCGTCCATGTAGTATTGGAGTTGCGGCTCGCGGCGAATACACTGTCGCTTGAAGTCGGACCGGTTACTGCCGTCGCGAAGATTAAGATCGATCCGTCTCCAAGTCGTGCAGGCGAATCGGGTCTATCCCTGTCGCTGTGAGGATTAAGATGAGCCGATCGTCAGGTCGTCCTTGGCGATTTGCGTGTGTTTGGTGTTTCCCATCTGATTTCCGATGTTCATCTTGTGTCATCTGTTTTCGTTTTTGTTCCATCATCGTTGTTGTTGTTGTTTGCGTTGTTGTTTGTACTTTTGTTGTCGGTTCCAGCATCTTCATTTTTCTCGCGATTTTCTATTGGCCATAATGCTCACAAGGTATTAACTATAGCAGTTTTCATCTTGATGTCTTAGACCTCGGGAGTATCATTCCGAATACGTTATCTACGCATGTCAAACAGTTGAACGGCTGCATCTAACTCTATAGTGTTAAACGTCAGAAGTATTTTGTCCAGTGTTGCATCACTTGTTGTCCTTCGAAAACTTCTGGCGTTGGGTCATCTTCTAGCAAAAGGACCAAGCGTTTACTTTTAGAGTAAAAGCTATGATGTCCCCATGCTTTTTATGTTCTTTAAGTAGTGGCTTCACTCAATTGTGGAAGGTGTTGTTTCGCGATGTCCATACTTCATATGCGTAGTCTTGAAATATATTTCTGTTCTTTGCGTTGTGTTGATACATTGGTCAATGCCACAGTTATTCAAAATAATGGCAAACTTCAGAAATATCCCCCTTTATTTGATCTAAAAATAGCGTCATGAAAACCTATTGGAATGTTTTAGTAAAAACAACATTAATTATATCCATTAATAGAGAAACACTACCTCAAAACAATACATAATATCTTGATATATTGACATTGTACGTACATGTACGCATCTCGGAAATTCTAGACTTGATTCGATATTATTTCATCCTAGGGTATTGAACTATAACAGACGTATCTCTTGAACAGGGCAGACTTATTTTTATATATGCATTCATAATACCAGAACCTTTATCGGTATACCTCAAAATTCAGGTCTTGTTCTCCTAATGAACTAATCCCATAAATCTAATGCAATATGCATTCTTCCACCATGAGAAAATGGTAGGCTTCCATCATTGCTGAAATGATAGGCTCTTATAAACTCTGTGTATCCTATAGAGTTTATTCTAAAACAGAAATTTAATGCGCACATATCGTTAGATTTTAACTGTGCCATGAAACAGAAAGCGCATTAAAGTCTGACTTCAAATTACACAAGATCTTCAATATATATAATATGTACACATTACCGATATCTCATTTTAGCAATACAATACATATTTACATCATTATTTTCTTATTGTCTGCCCTATTCATAATCTCAATTAAAATTAGCATCCTTGATTAAGTATTCATTCGTTATTAATTGAATTCTCATAACTTCAAATTCTTTGCATCTCCTTGTCAACTGGTATTTTTCTAGTTTCTATCTTTTATAATTTGGAAAACTATTCTTAATTTTTTTATAATTGTATTTGTTCGTTCCCTCCTATTTTCTTTATCGTGATAACAAACACAATTCTCCCTTATTTTCTTTATTATAATAATAAACAAAATTATCTTCAATACTCTATATTCCTAATTTCTTCGTACGTTCTAATTTGATGACAATTTACAAAAAAATACCAACAATTTAAAATGTATTTATTTATAAGCTGATCAAATATGTCCGTACATAATTCTCTATTCTAATAATTCCAAAATTATATAAAATTCTTCAAATACGTACGCTGAATTATCTTTTCGCCTCTAATTTCAGTATTTCTATAACTCATAACATAATGTGAAACTCGTAATACTTTCGTTATTTTTTTATTCTCTATTCACCTGATTTTTAGAAAAAATTACCTATCAATGCAAAATTGTATTCGTTTTGATACTTTCAAAATTTCTCCGGGTGTTATTTTATTTATTATTAGTATCATAATTCTTATTTTATTTTAATACCTATCAAAGTGAAAAACAATTCTTAAAAACAATATCATGACGTCTTTTTAAATTTTTTGAAATCACCATTCTGTTTGCCATAAGTTTAGAATAACTAACCTGTTTCCATGTCGCGCGTTGTGTTCTTTTCGCCCGTGATAATCCACAATCCGTATAGTGTTTTTTTTTAACTACTCTGTTCGTATCCTGGCATCGGCGACCATAAAAGTTCTGTGTGACGTAATTAATAATATTGTTCGTTGGGAACCACAAAAACAAACACACCAGTTCATAAGAGTTTTCATCTTGATTTATTTCTGTTGAATATTATCTAACACAACGCTTGCTAATGTTCGTGATATACAATCTAACAGCGCAGGGCCAAATGGCCCTGCTACACAACAAAGTTCAACTTCTCTGGTCACTGGCTAAAGGTGGACTCTTCCCTTCCCAAAGGTTGGCCACAATTTGTGTCTCAGTGTCGTTTGAAAATGCAGAGAGTAGTCAGGAATTCCTTACACTAAGAAGTGTTACATCCTTAACGCTGTGCATAGACGCAGTGATGTGGCCAAAGTTCTCTCGAATCAGCCAATGAAATATTCGAATGTATTCATTCAGGTCTGCTGGCTTTATGTAAAGGTTATTTAAGGTGAAGTGCTGGGTAAAACAGCTTAAGGTGTTTTGACTTCACTTTTCAACATTTGTGTAATATGAGCACTATTGTCATTGCAAATTGAGTTAAACATGTTCCACATTTGAATACATCACACAATAAACATGTTACCCCATTTAATATGAATCTCGCATAAAAATATTGTTGGTTTGATGGTTTCCATGGAAACTAATATATAAAAGGACCATAAAACACAAATTTGGTCTTTGGCTGTTCATGAATTATGCCATAAATTGTGTTTAAAAACAATACGTACATCGTAAAGTTTATAATAAGGCATATGAAACTGCAATTCAGATCTTATTGATTTACATACTTTGTAGTCGATATTGACCAATTAAAAATATAACATTTAAATGCGTACTAATTTGTACACAAAGGAAAGGATAATATCACATTTATAGTATTTCAAGTAAATTTGCTGATTATTCATCAAAAATGTTAAACAAATTTGGAACAATATTCTTACAAATATATAACTGACCAATACATAAGTGATCTGAAAGTTGTCCATTTACACAGTATTACCAATGAAGAAAAAGCAAAATTAATCAAATTATGAAAACGTGCTTTTACCCCCAACCTGAATATATTGCTCTATTGTATGCATATTCAGGTCTTTCAGCATTAGGTATTCCGCACGTAGAATTTTTCAACACATTTCAGCGGAAAAGTCCCGTATATTATCACATTAATACCACTGTTGTTCAGCTGAAAGTCCCTCACCTTAGATTGTGACAGGCGAAGGTCTCTGAAGTATGTCATTGATGCTGGCACTTTTCCTCAATAAGTAAAACTTGGTTTCCTCACCTTGGCATTTAATTGTCACGTTAACAGCAGGTAACAAATCCAGGGTCTTTTGAACTAAACACAACCTTGTGGTACTAAAAAGTCCCTTCATATGGCACAAACAACTTGCTAAAAAACAGCCGCAAGTCAGAGAAATCAAACCTCTCATACACAATATGTTGGTAGTTATGACCATGCATGAGTATCTTTCCACGCTGCTTGCCATGTTGTAATAATTGCATAACAATTAATTGTTTGCATGTGTGTAACTACCCAGTCCACATATACTATAAAGCAACATAATTTGAAAGACACCATACCGTGAAAAATAGAACAAAACAGATTAACAATATATCAGATTACAGCCACATAGTTATTTAAAATTGTTCTCTAAAAGAATTGATATCTAAAACGTTCAGTGGACAAGGGTTTTAAAGGTATTATTGTAATATGGCGCATTTTTAGATTTTAGTTTTCGCACTGTCACTTGGTCGGTCTGTCTGTCCGTCCGTCACACTTTTCACGTCTGCTCTCTAATTCAAGTAGTTCTCATCCGATCTTCACCAAACTTGGAAGTTGTATCTAGATAATGTCAATGGGTCATGGGTCATGCTGGGCCAAAAACTAGGTCACGGATCACTTAGTGCCTTTCAAACATTCAGCAGGGTGTCTGCTCTCTATTTCAAGATAAGATAATGTCCATGGGTCATGCTGGGCCAAAAACTAGGTCACGGGTCACTAAGTGTGTTACAAACATTCAGCATGGTGTCATCTCTCTAATTCAAGTTGTATTCATCCGATCTTCCCCAAACTTGGTCATAAGTTGTATCTTGATAATGTCTAGGCCAAGTTCGAACATGGACCATGTCAGGCCAAAAACTAGGTCACGGGGTCACTTAGTGTGTTTTAAACATTCAGCATGCTGTCTGCTCTCTTACTCAAGAAGTTTTCACCCGATCTAAACCAAACTTGGTCACAAGTTTTATCTAGACGATCACTAGGCCAAGTTCAAACATGGGCTGTGTCAGGCCAAAAGCTTTTTAAGCATCTAGCATGGTGCCCGCTCTCTTTTTCAAGTAGTTTTTATTGGATCTTCACCAAATAAGGTCAGAAGTTGTATCAAGATAATGTCTAGACCAAGTTTGAACATGGGCCATGCCGGGGAAAAAACTAGGTCATGGGGTCAAAAACTGGTTCAAGGGGTCACTAAGTGCGTTTTAAACATTCAGCATTGTGTTCGCTCTCTATTTTAAGTAGTTTTTTTTATCCGATCTTCACCAAACTTGGTTACAAGTTTAAGTTTGATGATCTCTAGGCCAATTTTGAACATGGGCTATGCCGGGCCAAAAACTAGGTCACGAAGTCACTTAGTGCGTTTTTAACATTCAGCATGGTATCCGCTCTCTATTTCAAGCAGTTTTTATTCGATCTTCACCAAATTTGGTCAAAAGTTGTATCTTGATAATGTCTAGGCCAAGTTCGAACATGGGCTATGCATGGCCAAAAACTATGTCATGGGGTCACTTAGTGCGTTTTTTACATTCAGCATGGTGTCCGCTCTCTAATTCAAGTAGTTTTCATCCAAACTTCATCAAGTTGGGGGCATCCGTGTCGTGTGGACACATTTCTTGTTATTTGTAAATTACAAATATGTGTCTTTGAACTATGTGTACAAACCAACATACGTGCAACATTGTACCCATTAATTGAAAGAGGCATAACTACCTTTAGAATTTCTACATCCATGTTTGTCAACTTGTTCTTCCAAATGCCAAAGTGTTGATCTGAAGTGATTATGGTGTTGTCAGCTATCAATGCTGTACTAAATTTTCACATGCGGTTCTGAAAGAATTGTGAACATAACGAAATGGAAAGTATTTTTTCTCTGCATTAAGTCGATTCATTAAATCAAAACCATTGTTTACTCATAGTAACTATAACTAATATATTATCAAATTATAGATACACATGTAAGTGGAAGGATTGAAACAAAAATGTCTTATTATGCCCCCCTTCGAAGAAGAGGGGGTATATTGTTTTGCACATGTCAGTCCACGGACCACATTTTTTCTGGAGAAAGAACGCTTAGGCCTGTGATCACAAAACTTCATAGGGACATTGGTTATGACAGGCACATGACCCCTATTGATTTCAGGTTAGTAGATCAAAGGTCAAGGCCACAGTGACCTGAAGCAGTAAAATGGTTTCCGGATGATAACTCAAGAATGCTAAGGCCTGGGATCACAAAACTTCATAGGGACATTGGCCATGACCAGCAGATGACCCCTATTGATTTTTAGGTCACTAGGTCAAAGGTCAAGGTCACAGTGACCTGAAGCAGTTAAATGGTTTCAATGTGAAAACTCAAGAACGCTTAGGCCTGGGATCAGGAAAGTTCATAGGGACAGTGGTCATGACTGGCAGATAACCCCTATCGATTTTCAGGTCACTAGGTCAAAGGTCAAGCTCACAGTGACCTGAATCAGTAAAATGGTTTCTGGATGATTTATTACGAACGCTTAGGCCTGGGATCACAAAACTTCATAGGGACATTGGTCATGACCAGCAGATGATCCCTATTGATTTTCAGGTCACTAGGTCAAAGGTCAAGGTCACAGTGCCTGAAGCAGTAAAATGGTTTCTGGATGATTAATTACGAACGCTTAGGCCTGGGATAACGAAATTTCATATGGACATTGGTCATGACCAGCAGATGACCCCTATTGATTTTAAGGTCACTAGGTCAAAGGTTTATTTTATAATATCTCAAAAATATCACATTGAAGTTTTTGACAAATAAACAACAGACTCTCATCAGCAACTCTGTAAGTCACGCGAGCAATTTTTCTTTAAATTGCCATTCATACAGCCCATTGTGGGGGCATGCATGTTTCACAAACAGCCCTTGATTTTATATGAGGACAGCAATTAAACTTTCAATATTCTCACACATGGCAGCCTGCCAGGTAATTGTAGTGCATTGTTGCAGGTATATTGTTCTATGAACTTGACCACATATACTTTATCATTAAATCCTATATTGTTATGTGGTAGTTTTTGTATCAGTGTGTTCTTGGTACTAGCTCTTCCTTCCTTGCCAAGTTAAGTAGCGATTGTTTGCAATTTGTTTTTAGTGATTACATATTAAAACAAAATGTAGCTTTACACAATTGTTTTCCTTCAATAAAGTATTTGTGACTTGGTCTTTGTCATTGTTTACACAGTCATCGTCGGATGAACAAGTACAATTGCCAGTGATGCAATGTCAGTTACATGTATAATGCATGATTTAACAACCAAATATAAAGGTTAATTGCAACATAAAAAATGTTTACGATTATATTAATGTCAGTGACGTTAACAGCTTAACTGTAAGGATTTTTGTACAGATAATGACTGCCACATGTTTTTCAAAGAATTCTTTAAGTTGTTTTTGTTACTGGTGTCTTGAAGAGATTCCAGAATATTCAATTGAAGAAGTGTGATGTTAAAGGAAATCTGAGGAAATTTAATCATGACTAGAATAATCCGACTCATGGCCCACATCACTTGTTTTTCATCACTTTCACTACCATCTGAATATTCATGTATGGCTTTGATTTGATAATTGGCATTGTAAGACAGGATTTTGACTATCAGTATCACTGAAGCGAAGGGATTCAATCTCATTAAGTACATCTCTTAACAATTATTGTATTGAATATTTTCATAAGGAATTGTGGTGCAATGAGTTTGTATGCCCCCTTTCGAAGAAAATGGGGTATATAGTTTTCGCACTGGCCGTCAGGCTGTCTGTCACACTTTTCGTGTCCGCTCTCTAATTCAAATAGTTTTCATTCGATCTTTACCAAACTTGGTCAGAAGTTGTATCCAGACATTATCTAGGTCAAGTTCGAATATGGGTCATGCCAGGTCAAAAACTAGGTCATGGGGTCACTTAGTGCATTTTAAGGATTTAGCATGGTTCAAACAAGGGAAACAACTACCGTTTATGCGTGTTCTTTTTGTTACAGCATTTGCCTCCCTTGTAATTTATTTAAATTTTACCAAATGTAAGGCTTACTGCATTTTTGTAATGCATTGTATCAATAAACCTCGGGAAAAAATGAAATTAAGGTTGCATTATCTCTACCTAGTTTTGAATCTGGTTTAAGTGAACAGTTTTTTCACCTTAAATTGTTGCATATTATATTGTGTGGTGCAGTTTTCCTGTCAAATTTGGCTATAACAGCTTCTTTATGACATAAGCAGAGTTTTGAGACAAAGTGGAATATGGGGGCATCTGTGCCTTATGGACACATTTCTTGTTGTAACATATTTTTTCACTTTTTTTAAATTAACTACAAGTATTCAGGATGCTGCTATGGATTGGAAAACAAAGACATTTGACCTTAAAATGTCAGAATTTCACTTCGGGGTTATTTATTATGCTAAGTTTTGTAAAAAATTTAGACAAAACAAAGTAGTGAAAACTGCTGTTAAATCAACACAAATACCTTTCGTATGATGTATCGTTCCATTTATCAACCATGTATCGAACGTATTATTAACACAACGCCAGTTATTTCGCTCAAAAACTTCTCATATGTCAGCTGCACCATTTTGCAAAACCGACAACCGAAAAATGTTTTGGGGGCTTTTTCGATATCGCAGTCATAGTAATTAAATGTCTTTTGTACAATTATTGCTTGTGTATCTGTTGTCTAAAATTTAATAATTTTAAGTAGTAGAATCGTTGTTCTCATTTGAATTACATCTTTTAAAAGTGTGTTATAGGCCCGAATTTATTTGACATTTTTTAATCATTTTTTTCCCAACAACGTCATTTGTGCCACAGTACCCAAAATCGCTGCAAACGTCACATTTCATCAGTAATAGTTATTACTAAGTAATTGTAAATGTGTAACATAATTATGGGTTCATTATAGGGATAATACACGTTTTCAAGGGCATTATCATCTGTGGGCGCTCAAAAAATCCATTCGGAACGGATTTTGAGAGCGCCCGAAGATGATCATGTTCAAAAAAATGTTTATTTTGCTATTATAGCATAAACAAATCACACATACAAAAATAAATAAAAATAACATTGAAAACAATATGCCTTGTCCATTTACATCGACAAAATAATTCGATTATTTCATATGACGTCATACAGTTCAAGGTTGTGTTTTACGTATGCCTCACTTGGTCATCATCAGAAATGACGAGGCTTTACCTTCGGATAGGCAGTTTTCGATTTTAATTTTTTTTAAACAGTGGATTAATGCAAATTTGAAATGCAGCAGCGCAAAGTAAGAAATGAGGAATTATTTTGTCGATATCGAATGAACAAGACATATAGTTTTTAATGTTATTTTAATTTATGGATATGAAAAGCACATAACAGGGCTTGAACAGCACTTGAATTCCCTTGTTAATACATGATTTCTCCAGTTCAAGCCCTCCCTTTGCCAAGTTTCTGCAACCCGCCAGAGGGCATTATAGATAGAGTTTATGCAATAATGATTGTTACATTATAGCCAGAGAGATTTTCACTATTATTGATTTAAAAACATGAGTAATAAAGTATTGTGACTGTCAATACATGACATGTCTATAAATAGAAACTGAGTTCCTGCAAAAGAGACAATATTTGACCTGTTTTCAGCTCTACTGGCCAAAGGCCAGAAGAGCTTATGGGATGGCGTGGTTTCTGTGCGTGTGTCTGTGTGTTAGACTTTTTCTTGTTTACGCTATAAACTCCACAGTTTTCATCTGATTCTTTTCAAACTTGTTCAGTGTCTTTATATGCATGAGGACTTGAACCCTATTGAAAATGGGTTACATGAGACCGTCCGTCTGCCGTCTGTCCGTGCGTCCGTCCGTCCGTGCGTTAGACTTTTTCTTGTTTACGCGATAAACTCCACAGTTTTCATCCGATTCTTTTTAAACTTGTTCAGTGTCTTTATATTCATAAGGACTCGAACCCTATTGAAAATGGGTTACATGAGACCGTCTGTCTGCTGTCCGTGCGTGCGTGCGTCCGTCCGTGCGTTAGACTTTTTCTTGTTTACACGATAAACTCCACAGTTTTCATCCGATTCTTTTCGAACTTGTTCAGTGTCTTTATTCATGAGTATGAATAGTACTCCTAGTATTCAAACTTATCAAACTTGGTGTAAACAGCAACACTACTTCCTGGATTTCTTCTTTCCTAAAACATCGAACACAAACTGCAGTCGTTGAAGGCCAAAAATCAAACTCAGCCCCAGTCATGTCAGGTGTACCCCAAGGGTCCGTACTTATTTCTAGCCTACATTAACGACCTTCCAGACTACTAAAAAATTGGGCACGGCTCTTTGCTGATGATACGGTGGTCTTCCTCACAATTAATAAAGGAAATGATTGTAACACTCTCTAAAATGACTTACACAAACAAGAAAAATGGGAAGATAACTGGTCTATGGAATTTAATCCTGATAAGTGTGAAGTAATAAGAATAACAAAAAAGAAAAAGATAATTAATTTCCCTTATAAACTCCATTATATAGAACTTAGAACAACAGATAAAGCAAAATATCTCGGACTAAATATAAGCAATGATCTCAACTGGAAAATGCATATAAATAACATAACATCTAAACCTACTTACACATTAAAATTTATCAAGAGAAATGTCAAAACAAATAACAAACAAATAAAAGAAACAGCATACAAAACATATGTCAGCCCGCACTTAGAATATTGTTCTTCAATTTTGCATCCATGACAGAAAAAACTAACATATCAAATAGAGAGAGTGCAAAGATCAGCAGCCCGTTATGTGTTAAATGACTACCATTACACCAGTAACGTTTCTTATATGATCAAGACACTAAATTGGCAAACTCTAGAACAGAGAAGAATAAACTCATCCTTGACACTACTTTATAAAAAATTGAACATCATCTAATCTATGTAGACCACCAACATCTTACAACAACAAGAAATTTAAACTTCTTGGTGCCCTTCTCTAGAACTTCATAAAATCAAAATTGGAATGGCCTTCCATACAACGTAAAGAGCAGCACCAGCCTCAGTCAATTTACTGCAGGCCTGGCCGCTGTCTCGAAAGAAATATAAGCATCTTGTTTTTATACTTTCATCAGTAGTCAATGAAATTATTTTTACATTGTTCGTCACCATTTTATTTCGTATGTCAAGTACCATTACTTCCATGAACATACTTCCCAAGGACAATCAGGTATTGGAATGGCCTTCCATACAACGTTAAGAGCAGCACCAGCCTCAGTCAATTTACTGCAGGCCTGGCCGCTGTCTCGAAATAAATATAAGTATCTTGTTTTTATACTTTTATCAGTTGTCAATGTCATAATTTTTACATTGTTCGTCACCATTTTATTTCGTATGTCAAGTCACATCACTTACATGTACATACTTCCCAAGGACAATCAGGTATTGGAATGGCCTTCCATACAATGTTAAGAGCAGCACCAGCCTCAGTCAGTTTACTGCAGGCCTGGCCGCTGTCTCGAAATAAATATAAGTATCTTGTTTTTATACTTTTATCAGTAGTCAATGTAATATTTTTTACATTGTTCGTCATCATTTCATTTCGAATGTCAATTCACATCACTTCCATGTACATACTGTATATATATATTTTTAACACGTGACTTTAAACACTTCTATGTCCCCCGACAGACGCCTTCCTGTCATAGTCAGTAATTGACTGTAGGAAGTATGAAGTAGAAGTAGAAGTAGAAGATGAGGACTCGAACCCTATTGAAAATGGGTTACATTAGACCGTCCGTCCATACGTTCGTGTGTCCGTTAGACTTTTTCTTGTTTACGCGATAAACTCCACAGTTTTCATCCGATTCTTTTCAAACTTGTTCAGTCTCTTTTTATTAATGAGGACTCAAAACCTATTAAGAATGGTTTACATAAGACCGTCCGCCCGTGCGTGCATTAGACTTTTTCTTGTTTTCGCGATAAACTCCTCAGTTTTCATCCGATTATTTTCAAACTTGTTCAGTGTCTTTATATTAATGAGGACTCGAACCCTATTGAAAATGGGTTACATCAGAGTAAAAAGTCCGGAATAATCTCCCCTTGAATTTGTATTGGTCCGAGGCATTTAAGTAGGTTGTTTAATTGGTTGCAATTATCAATTTAAAATTAAATAAAATATAAGCCATCTGATAATTCATTTGGCAAGGATGGCAGGATTTGTGTTTCAGTATTCCCTTGCATGTTGACTTTCCATTCCATTGACATTCCAGCCAGTAGAGCGATTCAGGCCCTCATGGGCATCTTGTTTATTTTAAGCTCACCTAAGCACAACGTGCTCATAGTGAGCTACTGTGCTGGCCTTTTGTCCATCGTGCGTCGTCCGTCTTCAACATTTACCTTGTTAACATCTAGAGACCACATGTATTGCCCAATATTCATGAAACTTGGTCTGAACATGGATCCCAATTATATCTTGGAAGAGTTTGTAAATGGTTCCGGTTGGTTGAAAAAAATGGCTGCCAGGGGGGCGTGGCATTTTTTCTTATACGGCTAAAGTTAAACCTTGTTAATACTGTAGAAAGTAGTCACATTTTTTGTCCAATCTTCATGAAACTTGATCAGAACATGTGTACCAATAATATCTTGGACGAGTTTGAAAATGGTTCCGGTTCAGGTGTTTCGCTGTCGATCGCCACTGTCGTAAATGGCTCTTTGTTTTTGAAAAGTGGCTCTAATTTTTTTTAAATGGCAAATTAACACAAATCAGTAAAATCCTATTTGAAAATGTACTGCGAGGCGAAAGCATGCGACCGAGCATAAGCGGTCAGCGTCTGTCAGTTAAAGATACTGATTTACGACGATGTAAGCGACCTACAGTGCAGAGTGCAAATTGAAATCACTGAAGCGTGTAAGTGTTACAGACTGTGTTTTTACTACTTTCATCGAGTTTTATGGGGGTTTTCATCGGATTAACGGCTCCTTTATGATATTGAACAATGAATTATGTAATACTGGGACAAACTGTCACGACGATCAATAATTTTAGCAATTATTTGGTCCGCTTTTTCTTTAATCAATGCCATGGTAAAAGCATTTGATTTTTCCACAAAAACACATGAAAACTTGTTTCAACAGGCATTTGTGAGCATTTCTGTTAAATAGTTTAATTATTATAATGTTCTGGAAACGATATAGTTTAATTAAGATACCAATAAGTTCTATAGCCATGTAAGGAAAACTGCCCCGGCCACTGGCAGCCTGAGCCATGTTTTTCAACCAACCCGGTTGGTTGAAAAACATGACTGCCAGGGGGCGAGGCAATTTCCTTTCATGGCTATAGTAAAACCCTGTTAACCCTCTAGAAGTCACATTTTTAGTCCAATCTTCATGAAACTTGGTTGGATGAAAAACATGGCTGCCAGGAGGCGGGGCAGTTTTCCTTATATGGCTATTGTAAAACTTTGTCAACACTCTTGAAGTCACATTTATTGTCCAATCTTCATGAAACTTAGTAAGAACAATTGTTCTAATGATATCTTGGATGATTTCAGAAATGGTTCTGGTCTGTTGAAAAACATGGCCGCCAGGGGGCGTGGCAGTTTTCCTTATATGGCTAAAGTGAAACTTTGTTAGCACTCTAGGAGTCTCATTTTTGGTCCAATGCTCATGTAACTTAGTCAGAATATTTTAACGATTGGTATCTGCGCTGAGTTCCAAAATGGTTGCGATCTGTTGAAAAAGATGGCCACAAGGTGGCGTGGCATTTTTCCTTATATGGCTATAGTAAAACCTTGTGAACACTCTAGAAGTCACATTTATTATCCAATCTTTATGAAACTTGATCAGAACATTTGTTCTAACAATAGCTCGGCTGTGTTTGAAAATTTGAAAATGGTTATTGTTCGTTAAAAAACATGGCTGCCAATGTGGGTGTGGCAGTTTTTCTTATATGGCTTTTGTGAAAACTTATTGGCCAATCTTAATGAAACTTGGTCAGAACAATTGTCCGAATAAAATCTTGACAGAGAATGAAACTGGGTCAATTATGAGCTCAAAATCTAAGTCACTAGGTCAAATATAAAAAAAAAACATGTTAAAGGTCACATTTTTGGTCCAATCTTCATGAATCAGATTGCATTTTTATACAAACACTATTTTGCTGTTGCTACTTCTGTTGTTGCTGCTGATAATGGCAGTGCTCCTGACACTGTTACAGTTAATAATTATCTTGACACCTTGTTGTCATTATTAGCTCATCTGTCATGCAGTGACACGGTGAGCTTATGCGATCGTGTGATGTCCGGCGTCTGTCGTGCATGTGTGCGTCTGTCAAGAATTTGTGTAGACAGTAGAGGTCACATTTTTCATCCAATCTTTATGAAATTTTGTCAGAATGTTTATCTTGATGAAATCTGAGTTGGGATTGTATTTGGGTCAGCAGGGGCCAAAAACTAGGTTACTAGGACAAATAATAGAAAAACCTTGTGTAGACAATAGAGGTCACAGTTTTCATCCAATCTTTATGAAATTCGGTCAGAATGTTTATCGTGCTAAAATCTGGGTTGGGATCGTATTTGGGTCATCTGGGGTCAGAAACTAGGTCCCTAGGTCAAATAAAAGAAAAAACCTTGTGTAGACAATTCCGGATTTTCGTAATTCCCTCTTGACAGAGTTGTCGTTCGTGCGGGACGGTATACCTACTTTCGGTGTCAATATTAACTATGGGAAAATACTACTGCTGCATCTTTGAATGTCTCAATTTAACCAGCAGGGTCAGTAAATTTTCTGAAAATTGGTAAATCACTTAAGGACTTGTATACAAAGCAGACAGGGTAAGAACAAATAGCCGGAAGAATAAGTTTCCAACGTTTAATAAACACGTTTGTTCGGACCACTTCCCAGATGAGACGGTATGAATCCAGGTCCGTTCGCCATGATTTCAGTTCGCCTTTATTCCCATTCACCCTAAATCCTGTTCGCCCTGGGTCCGTTCGCCCTAAATTTTATTATCAAAGCAGGGGAAATATCTAACAAAAGAGTGTTACCGAAATATAAAAGACGGCGTTCTTTAACTTGTAAACGTGTCTTTAACAAAGGCCAGTAATGTTCACTAATTGTTTATTATATTAATTAATGAAAACTTAAGGTACAAACTTGCTTACATGTGTGAAAAATCAAGATGGCGCTCTTTAACTTGAAAGCGTGTTTGTAACACAGGCCAGTAATTTTCACTAATAGCTTATTATATTAATTAATGAAAACTAAGGTACAAAATTGCTTACATGTGTGAAAAATCAACTGTTTATAACCCAATATGCAAATGATAATATAGGGCAAACGGACCCAGGGCGAATGTGTAACTAGGGCGAACGGACCCGATACCAACGGTATCGTACCATACTCTGTCAACCTTAAGAATCGTCAAAATGAGAAATTACGTCATGGAAAAGTTTAACAACAGCATGAAAAAATCACCTTAAATTTGTACAGCCCAATCCAGAACTTTAAAACATTGTCTGTCTTAGATCATGATGAGTTATAACATGAATAGGGACAGACAATTGTTATTTCAACAAATAAACATCTTGTTTGGAAGGAGGATATAGTAAGTAAACAATTATTTTGATATTGTCATATACTTTCCCAACCCACTTAAATAGTCAACAATGTTGAGATTAGTAAAGAATGGAATAAAGTGTTGTAAAAAAATACATCTTTATTGTAGTTAAATAAAGTAACTTCCAACAGCCTAGTTCTGGCTACCATAACTTTAAATGTCGCTTTTTTATGATTTTTGTCTGGCGCGAGGTCTGTCAAGATTATATAAACTGTTCGCTGAAGTTTCTTTAGCTACCAACAGCTTTGCTGATGAGCTAGCTGTTTAGCAACGCGGTTAGAGTTTCTAGTTACCACTCGGAAGACCCTGGTTCAATCCACGGTTTGAGCTCAGAAATTTTTACTTTAACAATCGACATTTAAATCAAGATAATGGAGTTATGCTACTTCACTGTGACAATGATGTTTATTTAGACTCTTGAAATGTGTCAATATAAATTATTGTTGAAATAAATATTATTATTGTGGACAAACACCAAGTGAAACCCTTGCAATATCCAAAAAAGAATCATTCCTTATTGTCTCCAATCTTTGATGGCATGAGGAGTTAATAGAATAAGTTATAATTAGGTATTAGAGGATGACCTAATTTATTTTTAATTTCATTTGCTATTTGCATTCGCATAAAATTTTGGACTATTCAAATTTGTCATTTGGTAAAGGGTTACAGGCTTATAGCATTTTGCAACAAGATGAACATGAAAGTTTTTTTTTAATATTTGAGAAATTTTGTTTTCTCTATAGGATATAACATTCATACAAGTTTGCATATAGAAATATGAATTTCATATACTTTGTTTGGCATTGTATATACAGAGTATTTCATGTACAGCTTCATGATTGGTACATAAATGTAATTGTCTACTTACATTATTGTACAATTCTTATTTTTTATTTCAAGAATTATACAAAAAACTACCTTTTTACATACAAACTAAATGTAAGTTTAAATATAAGCATGTATAGCATTTATCAATACAATGTTGCCCATAAGAAAAAAGTAACTAGAACATGCTGAATTACATTAAATAAAATAAACTGATAATGCAGATTTTACAAAATACTTGTGAAATTAAGAATTGTTATATTATGCGTAATGATTTGTTACATCATAATCATTTTGGGAGACATCAGTAAATATTTGAACAAACGGACCAGATCCGTTAGTTTTCATCTGCTTTAATTGTATTTTGAATATTTCAAACATGTGTTTCATACTATTTACAAATCCATACTTTGTAGGGCTTGTAATTTTCCCATAAGATATACAGTTCAATCTCTAGTCGCACTATGTTTATATCATTCGTTTTTATGCCCCCGGTAGGGTGGCATATAGTGATCGCACTGTCCGTCTGTCTGTCTGTCTGTCCTTCTGAAATTCGGTCACACTTTGCGTCTAGGTTTCGAAAAATGCTCATAACTTCTATGTCCCTTCAAATATAACCTTCATATTTGGTATGCATGTGTATATGGACAAGGCCTTTCCATACGCACAAAATTTTGACCCCTGTGACCTTGACCTTGAAGAAGGGGTCTGCGTTTAGGTTTCAAAATCTGTGTTTAGGTTTCGAAAAATGCTCATAACTTCTATGTCCCTTGAGATATAACCTTCACACTTGGTTTGCATGTGTATATGGACAAGGCCTTTCCATACGCACACACATTTTTGACCGCTGTGACCTTGACCTTGAAGAAGGGGTCTGCGTTTAGGTTTCAAAATCTGCGTTTAGGTTTCAAAAAATGCTTATAACTTCTATGTCCCTTCAGATATAACCTTCATATTTGGTATGCATGGACAAGGCCTTTCCATATGCACACAAATTTTGACCCCTGTGACCTTGACCTTTAAGTAGGGGTCTGCGTTTAGGTTTTAAAATCTGCGTTTAGGTTTCGAAAACTGCTCATAACTTCTATGTCCCTTGAGATATAACCTTCATTTTTGGTATGCATGTGTATATGGACAAGGCCTTTCCATACGCACAAAAATTTTGACCCCTGTGACCTTGACCTTGAAGTAGGGGTCTGCGTTTATGTTTCAAAATCTGCGTTTAGCTTTAGAAAAATGCTCATAACTTCTATGTCCCTTGAGATATAACCTTCATATTTGATATGCATGTGTATATGGAATAGGCCTTTCCATACGCACACAAATGTTGACCCCAGTGAACTTGACCTTGAAGTAGGGGTCTGCGTTAAGGTTTCAAAATCTGCGTTTAGGTTTCGAAAAATGCTCATAACTTCTATGTCCCTTGAGATATAACCTTCATATTTGGTATGCATGTGAATATGGACAAGGCCTTTCCATACGCACAAAAAAATGACCCCTGTGTTCTTGACCTTGAAGTAGGGGTCTGCGTTTAGGTTTCAAAATCTGCGTTTAGGTTTTGATAAAAGCTCATAACTTCTATGTCCCTTGAGATATAAACTTCATATTTGGTATGCATGTGTATATGGACAAGGCCTTTCCATACGCACAAAAAATTTGACCCCAGCGACCTTGTCCTTGAAGTAAGGGTTTGCGTTTAGGTTTCAAAATCTTTGTTTAGGTTTCGAAAAATGCTCATAACTTCTATGTCCCTTGAGATATAACCTTCATATTTGGAATGCATGTGTATATGGACAAGGCCTTTCCATACGCACACATATTTTGACCCCTGTGACCTTGACCTTGAAGTAGGGGTCTGCGTTTAGGTTTCAAAATCTGCGTTTAGGTTTCGAAAAATGCTCATAACTTCTATGTCCCTTGAGATATAACCTTCATATTTGGTATGCATGTGCATATAGACAAGGCCTTTCCATACGCACAAAAAATTTGACCCCTGTGACCTTGACCTTGAAGTAAGGGTCTGCGTTTAGGTTTCAAAATATGCGTTTAGGTTTCGACAAATGCTCATAACTTCTATGTCCCTTGAGATATAACCTTAATATTTGGAATGCATGTGTATATGGACAAGGCCTTTCCATACGCACACAAATTTTTACCCCTGTTACCTTGACCTTGAAGTAAGGGTCTGCGTTTAGGTTTCAAAATCTTTTTTAGGTTTCGAAAAATGCTCATAACTTCTATGTCCCTTGAGATATAACCTTCATATTTGGTATGCATGTGTATATGGACAAGGCCTTTCCATACGAAAAACATTTTTGACCCCTGTGACCTTGACCTCGAAGTAAGGGTCTGCGTTTAGGTTTCAAAATCTGCGTTTAGGTTTTGAAAAATGCTCATAACTTCTATGTCCCTTGAGATATAACCTTCATATTTGGTATGCATGTGTATATGAACAAGGCCTTTCCATAGGCACAAATATTTTGACCCCTGTGACCTTGACCTTGAAGTAAGGGTCTGCGTTAAGGTTTCAAAATCTGCGCTTAGGTTTCGAAAAATGCTCATAACTTCTATGTCCCTTGAGATATAACCTTCATATTTGGTACGCATGTGTATATGGACAAGGAATTTCCATACGCACACAAATTTTGACCGTCCGTCCGCCTGTGTGTCTGTCCGAAAACTTTAACTTTGGTCATAACTTTTGCAATATTGAAGATAGCAACTTGATATTTGGCATGCATGTGTATCTCATGAAGCTGCACATTTTGAGTGGTGAAAGGTCAAGGTCATCCTTCAAGGTAAAAAAAATGCATGTGCTTCTCATGGAGCTGCACATTTTGAGTGGTGAAAGGTCAAGATCATCCTTCAAGGTCAAAGGTCATTTTTTGTTATGCCCCCGGTAGGGTGGCATATAGTGATCACACTGTCTGTCCGTCTGTTCTTCTGAAATTCCGTCACACTTGCGTTTAGGTTTCGAAAAATGGTCATAACTTCTATGTCCCTTAAGATATAACCTTCATATTTGGTATGCATGTGTATATGGACAAGGCCTTTCCATACGCACAAACATTTTGACCCCTGTGACCTTGACCTTGAAGAAAGGGTATGCGTTAAGGTTTCAAAATCTGCGTTAAGGTTTTGAAAAATGCTCATAACTTCTTTGTCCCTTGAGATATAAGATTCATATTTAGTATGCATGTTTATATGGACAAGGCCTTTCCACACGCACACAAATTTTGACCCCTGCGAACTTTACCTTAAAGTAAGGGTCTGCCTTTAGGTTTCAAAATCTGCGTCTAGGTTTCGAAAAATGCTCATAACTTTTTTGTCTCTTGAGATATAACCTTCATATTTGGAATGCATGTGTATATGGACAAGGCCTTTCCATACGTACACAAATTTTGACCCCTGTGACCTTGACCTTCAAGTAAGGGTCTGCGTTTAGGTTTCAAAATCTGTGTTTAGGTTTCGAAAAATACTCAATCAACTGTTTATAACCCAATATGCAAATGATAATATAGGGCAAACGGACCCAGGGCGAATGTGTAACTAGGGCGAACGGACCCGATACCAACGGTATCGTACCATACTCTGTCAACCTTAAGAATCGTCAAAATGAGAAATTACGTCATGGAAAAGTTTAACAACAACATGAAAAAATCACCTTAAATTTGTACAGCCCAATCCAGAACTTTAAAACATTGTCTGTCTTAGATCATGATGAGTTATAACATGAATAGGGACAGACAATTGTTATTTCAACAAATAAACATCTTGTTTGGAAGGAGGATATAATAAGTAAACAATTATTTTGATATTGTCATATACTTTCCCAACCCACTTAAATAGTCAACAATGTTGAGATTAGTAAAGAATGGAATAAAGTGTTGTAAAAAAAATACATCTTTATTGTAGTTAAATAAAGTAACTTCCAACAGCCTAGTTCTGGCTACCATAACTTTAAATGTCGCTTTTTTATAATTTTTGTCTGGCGCGAGGTCTGTAAAGATTATATAAACTGTTCGCTGAAGTTTCTTTAGCTACCAACAGCTTTGCTGATGAGCTAGCTGTTTAGCAACGCGGTTAGAGTTTCTAGTTACCACTCGGAAGACCCTGGTTCAATCCACGGTTTGAGCTCAGAAATTTTTACTTTAACAATCGACATTTAAATCAAGATAATGGAGTTATGCTACTTCATTGTGACAATGATGTTTATTTAGACTCTTGAAATGTGTCAATATAAATTATTGTTGAAATCAATATTATTATTGTGGACAAACACCAAGTGAAACCCTTGCAATATCCAAAAAAGAATCATTCCTTATTGTCTCCAATCTTTGATGGCATGAGGAGTTTATAAAATAAGTTATAATTAGGTATTAGAGGATGACCTAATTTATTTTTAATTTCATTTGCCATTTGCATTCGCATAAAATTTTGGACTATTCAAATTTGTCATTTGGTAAAGGGTTACAGGCTTATAGCATTTTGCAACAAGATGGACATGAAAGTATTTTTTTTAATAATTGAGAAATTTTGTTTTCTCTATAGGATATAACATTCATACAAGTTTGCATATAGAAATATGAATTTCATATACTTTTTTTGGCATTGTATATACAGAGTATTTCATGTACAGCTTCATGATTGGTACATAAATGTAATTGTTTACTTACATTATTGTACAATTCTTATTTTTTATTTCAAGAATTATACAAAAAACTACCTTTTTACATACAAACTAAATGTAAGTTTAAATATAAGCATGTATAGCATTTATCAATACAATGTTGCCCATAAGAAAAAAGTAACTAGAACATGCTGAATTACATTTAATAAAATAAACTGATAATGCAGTTTTTACAAAATACTTGTGAAATTAAGAATTGTTATATTATGCGTAATGATTTGTTACATCATAATCATTTTGGGAGACATCAGTAAATATTTGAACAAACGGACCAGATCCGTTAGTTTTCATCTGCTTTAATTGTATTTTGAATATTTCAAACATATGTTTCATACTATTTACAAATCCATACTTTGTAGGGCTTGTAATTTTCCCATAAGATATACAGTTCAATCTCTAGTCGCACTATGTTTATATCATTCGTTTTTATGCCCCCGGTAGGGTGGCATATAGTGATCGCACTGTCCGTCTGTCTGTCTGTCTGTCCTTCTGAAATTCCGTCACACTTTGCGTTTAGGTTTCGAAAAATGCTCATAACTTCTATGTCCCTTCAGATATAACCTTCACATTTGGTATGCATGTGTATATGGACAAGGCCTTTCCATACGCACAACAATTTTGACCCCTGTGACCTTGACCTTGAAGAAGGGGTCTGCGTTTAGGTTTCAAAATCTGTGTTTAGGTTTCGAAAAATGCTCGTAACTTCTATGTCCCTTGAGATATAACCTTCACATTTGGTATGCATGTGTATATGGACAAGGCCTTTCCATACGCACACACATTTTTGACCCCTGTGACCTTGACCTTGAAGAAGGGGTCTGCGTTTAGGTTTCAAAATCTGCGTTTAGGTTTCAAAAAATGCTTATAACTTTTATGTCCCTTGAGATATAACCTTCATATTTGGTATGCATGTGTATATGGACAAGGCCTTTCCATATGCACAAAAATGTTGACCCCTGTGACCTTGACCTTTAAGTAGGGGTCTGCGTTTAGGTTTTAAAATCTGCGTTTAGGTTTCGAAAAATGCTCATAACTTCTATGTCCCTTGAGATATAACCTTCATATTTGGTATGCATGTGTATATGGACAAGGCCTTTCCATACGCACAACAATTTTGACCCCTGTGACCTTGACCTTGAAGTAGGGGTCTGCGTTTAGGTTTCAAAATCTGCGTTTAGGTTTAGAAAAATGCTCATAACTTCTATGTCCCTTGAGATATAACCTTCATATTTTATATGCATGTGTATATGGACAAGGCCTTTCCATACGGACACAAATGTTGACCCCTGTGAACTTGACCTTGAAGTAGGGGTCTGCGTTTAGGTTTCAAAATTTGCGTTAAGGTTTCGAAAAGTGCTCATACCTTTTATGTCCCTTGAGATATAACCTTCATATTTGGTATGCATGTGAATATGGACAAGGCCTTTCCATACGCACAAAAAATTGACCCCTGTGTTCTTGACCTTGAAGTAGGGGTCTGCGTTTAGGTTTCAAAATCTGCGTTTAAGTTTTGATAAATGATCATAACTTCTATGTCCCTTGAGATATAACCTTCATATTTGGTATGCATGTGTTTATGGACAAGGCCTTTCCATACGCACACAAATTTTGACCCCTGTGACCTTGTCCTTGAAGTAAGGGTCTGCGTTTAGGTTTCAAAATCTGTGTTTAGGTTTCGAAAAATGCTCATAACTTCTATGTCCCTTGAGATATAACCTTCATATTTGGTATGCATGTGTATATGGACAAGGCCTTTCCATACGAACAACATTTTTGACCCCTGTGACCTTGACCTCGAAGTAAGGGTCCGCGTTTAGGTTTCAAAATCTGCATTTAGGTTTTGAAAAATGCTCATAACTTCTTTGTCCCTTGAGATATAACCTTCATATTTGGTATGCATGTGTATATGAACAAGGCCTTTCCATAGGCACAAATATTTTGACCCCTGTGACCTTGACCTTGAAGTAATGGTCTGCGTTAAGGTTTCAAAATCTGCGTTCAGGTTTAGAAATGCTCATAACTTCTATGTCCCTTGAGATATAACCTTCATATTTGGTACGCATGTGTATATGGACAAGGCCATTCCATACGCACAAAAAAATTGACCCCTGTGTTCTTGACCTTGAAGTAGGGGTCTGCGTTTAGGTTTCAAAATCTGCGTTTAGGTTTTGATAAATGCTCATAACTTCTATGTCCCTTGAGATATAACCTTCATATTTGGTATGCATGTGTATATGGACAAGGCCTTTCCATACGCACACAAATTTTGACCCCTGTGACCTTGTCCTTGAAGTAAGGGTCTGCGTTTAGGTTTCAAAATCTTTTTTAGGTTTCGAAAAAATGCTCATAACTTCTATGTCCCTTGAGATATAACCTTCATATTTGGTATGCATGTGTATATGGACAAGGCCTTTCCATACGCACAAATATTTTGACCCCTGTGACCTTGACCTTGAAGTAGGGGTCTGCGTTTAGGTTTCAAAATCTGCGTTTAGGTTTTGAAAAATGCTAATAACTTCTATGTCCCTTGAGATATAACCTTCATATTTGGTATGCATGTGTATATGAACAAGGCCTTTCCAAAGGCACAAATATTTTGACCCCTTGTGACCTTGACCTTGAAGTTAGGGTCTGCGTTAAGGTTTCAAAATCTGCGTTTAGGTTTAGAAAAATGCTCATAACTTCTATGTCCCTTGAGATATAACCTTCATATTTGGTACGCATGTATATATGGACAAGGCCTTTCCATACGCACACAAATTTTGACCGTCCGACCGCCTGTGTGTCTGTCCGAAAACTTTAACGTTGGTCATAACTTTTGCAATATTGAAGATAGCAACTTGATATTTGGCATGCATGTGTATCTCATGAAGCTGCACATTTTGAGTGGTGAAAGGTCAAGGTCATCCTTCAAGGTAAAAAAAAATACATGTGCTTCTCATGGAGCTGCACATTTTGAGTGGTGAAAGGTCAAGATCATCCTTCAAGGTCAAAGGTCATTTCTTGTTATGCCCCCGGTAGAGTGGCATATAGTGATCGCACTGTCTGTCCGTCTGTTCTTCTGAAATTCCGTCACACTTGCGTTAAGGTTTCGAAAAATGGTCATAACTTCTATGTCCCTTAAGATATAACCTTCATATTTGGTATGCATGTGTATATGGACAAGGCCTTTCCATACGCACAAACATTTTGACCCCTGTTACCTTGACCTTGAAGTAAGGGTATGCGTTAAGTTTTCAAAATCTGCGTTTAGGTTTTGAAAAATGCTCATAACTTCTTTGTCCCTTGAGATATAACCTTCATATTTAGTATGCATGTTTATATGGACAAGGCCTTTCCATACGCACACAAATTTTGACCCCTGCGACCTTGACCTTGAAGAAAGGGTCTGCCTTTAGGTTTCAAAATCTGCGTTTAGGTTTCGAAAAATGCTCATAACTTTTTTGTCTCTTGAGATATAACCTTCATATTTGGAATGCATGTGTATATGGACAAGGCCTTTCCAAACATACACAAATTTTGACCCCTGTGACCTTGACCTTGAAGTTAGGGTCTGCGTTTAGGTTTCAAAATCTGTGTTTAGGTTTCGAAAAATACTCATAACTTCTATGTCCCTTGAAATATAACCTTCATATTTGGTATGCATGTGTATATGGACAAGGCCTTTCCATACACACAAAAATTTTGACCCCTGTGACCTTGACCTTGAAGTAAGGGTCTGCGTTTAGGTTTCAAAATCTGCGTTTAGGTTTCAAAAAATGCTCATAGCTTCTATGTTCCTTAAGATATAACCTTCATATTTGGTATGCATGTGTATATAGACAAAGCCTTTCCATACGCACAAAAATGCTGACCCCTTGTGACCTTGACCTTGAAGTAAGGGTCTGCGTTTTGGTTTCAAAATCTGCCTTAAGGTTTCGAAAAATGCTCATTACTTCTATTTCCCTTGAGATATAACCTTTATATTAGGTATGCATGTGTATATGGACAAGGCCTTTTCATACGCACACATTTTTTTACCCCTGTGACCTTGACCTTGAAGTAAGGGTCTGTGTTTAGATTTCAAATTTTGCGTTTAGGTTTTGAAAAATTCTCATAACTTCTATGTCCCTTGAGATATAACCTTCATATTTGGTATGCATGTGTATATGGACAGGGCCTTTCCATACGCACAAAAATGTTGACCCTGTGACCTTGACCTTGAAGTAAGCGTCTGCGTTTAGGTTTCAAAATCTGCGTTTAGGTTTCGAAAAATGCTCATAACTTTTATGTCCCTTGAGATATAACCTTCATATTTGGTATGCATGTGTATATGGAAAAGGCCTTTCCATACGCACAAACATTTTGACCCCTTTGACCTTGACCTTGAAGTAAGGGTCTGCGTTTAGGTTTCAAAATCTGCGTTTAGGTTTTGAAAAATGCTCTTAACTTCTTTGTCCCTTGAGATATAACCTTCATATTTGGTATGCATGTGTATATGGACAAGGCCTTTCCATACGCACAAAAATTGTGACGGTCCCTCTGTCCGTCCGTCTGTGTGTCCGTCTGATAACTTTAACGTTGGTCATAACTTTTGCAATATTGACGATAGCAACTTGATATTTGGCATGCATGTGTATCTCATGAAGCTGCACATTTTGAGTGTTGAAAGGTCAAGGTCATTCTTCAATGTCATTTTTTTAATGCATGTGCATCTCATGGAGCTGCACATTTTGAGTGGTAAAAGGTCAAGGTCAATGCATCCTTCAAGGTCAAAGGTCATTAAAAAAAAATCAAAGCGGCGCAGTAGGGGGCATTGTGTTTCTGACAAACACATCTCTTGTTGGATTTGTAAACCAAAGTATTATTTCCTGACATTTAATATGAATAGGTATGCTTGGTCTACTTCTACAAATAATCTCAACAACAAATTTAACCATATTGGGGGTAAATGAGGTACCAGAGCAAGTCCATAGTATTTTCTACTTCATAATTACAGAATGTAAATAAATAATTGGCAACAATTTTCATTTAAAAAAATAAGATATTTTGTTCCCATGATTCTGTGAACTATTCTGCACTGGCGCCACCAGATATATATTTCCTTAGTAAGATTGAACAAGAGTGCATGAATATTTTTTAAGTCAATATAAGAGAATTCTTTATAGTTTCATTTTGTATGACAAACTGGAATGTCACAGTTTTGAATTTGTATTTTAAAGTGTGTTTCTCTTCTTGAGTGCTTGTTACAAAACTATTTTCTTAATGTAAGTTAGAAATATAGGTCCTTGAGTTCTTTGTATTCAAAATAAGGCATCTGTTCAAAATTGTTCAATACATTAATTTATTATGTTATGTAATGCTTTAGTACAAAAGAACATATATCTATCATATTGAACCCACCTATGTTTACATTCATACAAAACTACACTTGAAAGTACATATAGCATATAATTTCCCCTTTAACAACACTGTTTTCAAGTCTGTTTATCTGTAAACATTAAATTACATTATTCAGAGCTCATGACATAGGTGATTCATATATTTCCAATGATAACTTTTTCAATTTTGAAGAAACCTTCATGTTTTGTGTGCAAATAGACATTTGATTTATTAAAAGATTGTAATGATGACAATTAATATAGGATTTATTAAACAACATACCAGTTGTTTACTTGTAAAGACCCTTTAACTAATTCCCAAGGTTTTTGCAGACAATTCTAAAAATTATGGGATTAAGAGATATTGCTTATTTGAGAATTTTCCCCTTTAAGCACAATTATTCCTACCAAAATTTATGTAAGCTATTTCTTCTTTGTATTGTTTAGTTTAGAGTTTAAGAAAACTATCTAGACACCTGTTATCTTTTGTTGTGCAGACATCATTTGAACCATATAGCTGAATGCAAAATTTAATCATAAAAAGCAATAACTTCTTTTGTTACAATGTTTACAATACTAACAAAAGATAGAATTGAAATAAATGAAACTTCCCTCAGATTTGCAATATAAACTTCAAATGTAATAATAACTTCAATTAAAAAGACAATACAATACCGATTCTATATTAAAAGTTACACTGTATGTATGAAGAACAATAATTAAGGAGACACTCATTCTTAATATTCATAAACAAATAATTCAAGCAATTTAATTTCACATGATTAAATAATAAACAGTAAAATGTCTTAATATTAACCAACTGGAAATTAAATTAGAATCTTTAAGCAAGCAGACGAATAAGGCATTTGCTTAATAGATCAACTCTATTTTCTGGGGGCACAACATCTTTGATCTAGAATGAGTGCTGTATCCGAAGAAGAACTCGGTCAATCAACTTGGTCAGTGGACATTGAAAATAAATAACACAACACTGATGTCTGAACTATGACCAATTACAACACTCTTTCAAAGTATTCTAAAGAAAATATTTGAACCAGAAAACAGTTCAAAACAGCATAATTTATTAATCGAAAAATACATACATCTACACTAAACTGGTGTGAAAATTGCTGTTAAAAGTAATGTTTCCAGAAATGTATAGTTTAGTGTGACAGTGACAGAAGAATAGCAATCAATATTTAAACTAAACACAAATTAATACTAGTTATGAGTCAATGAAATACATTAAAGCAACGGAATACATGTTGGGTATCAATTGAATAATGCAACGTGCACAGTTTTAACAGTTCTGGGTCGCGAAATTATATTGCAAAGCAGAATAAAACTACAAATGTAAACACACTTGAATTATAAGTATGTCAATCAATGAAGATATAATTGTATAGAGTAAATTTGAAATGAAATTAACAGTAAATATTAGGATTTCAATGATCTGAGGTGCAGATCGTGTTCTTGTTTGGTTTGTTTACCTGTTTACCCGATACCGTCCCGCACAAACGACAACTCTTGCTCGACGTTAATTACGAAAAGACCTCATAGAGGTCATAGTTTTCATCTGATATTAATGAAATATGGTCAGAATGTTTATCTTGATAATATCTGAGTTTGGATCGTATATGGGTGATCTGGGGTCAAAAATTAGGTCACCGGGCCAATTCTAGTAAAACCTTGTGAAGATGAGAGGTCACAGTTTTCATCATGTCTTAATGAAATTTTGTCAGAAAGTATTAATTGATAAAATCTGGTTTGGGATTGTATATGGGTCATCTGAGGTCATAAAGTAGGTCATCTGAGGTCATAAAATAGGTCATCTGGTCAAATCATAGTTAAACTTCCTGTAGACATAGGGGTCACAGTTTATCAGATCTTTATATAATTTAGTCAGAATGTTTATCTTGATTGAATTTGGGTTGGGATTATATAATTCAACTCAATTCCTAAAAATTAATGTATGCACTTTGATGACCTTCAATTATTGAGCACTTGTGCAACTTAATTTATTGATATGAACTTTATGAATTATCAAGTTGATAAAGGAATTATTAATATTATATGTTCTGTGAATGAGAGATTTCATTACTTAACATACTAATATCTTAAATGTATTATGCCCCCTTTCGAAGAAAAGGGTATATATTGCTTACTCATGTCGGTCGGTCTGTCGGTCTGTCTGTCGGTCCACCAGTAGGTTGTCCGGATGATAGGTTTCCGGATGATAACTCAAGAACGCTTATGCCTGGGATTATGAAACTTCATAGGTACATTGGTCATGACTGGCAGATGACCCCTATTGATTTTCTGGTCACTAGTTCAAAGGTCAAGGTCACAGTGACCTGAAGCAGTAAAATGGTTTCCGGATGATAACTCAAGAACGCTCAGGGCTGGGATCACGGAACTTCATAGGGACATTGGTCATGACCAGCAGGTGACCCCTATTGATTTTCAGGTCACTTGGTCAAAGGTCAAGGTCACGGTGACTCAACACAGTAAAATGGTTTCTGGCCACCACCACCAACGCCAACATTACCACCACCACCACAAAAAATGTATTGACACAATGGCTGCCACTACAACTGACAGCCCATATGGGGGCATGCATGTTTTACAAACAGCCCTTGTTGATATCTAGGACAAGTTCGAAAATGGTCCAGATCAGTGAAAAAACATTGCTGCCAGTGGGTGGGGCAGTTTTATCTATATGTATATAGTGAAAACATGTAAACCCTCTACAAGTCACATTTTTGGCCCAATTTTCACGAAATTTGGTCAGAACATTTGTTTCTTGGATACAAGAGTTGAGTTCGAAAATGGTTCCAAGTCAGGTTTAGGTGAGCAATCTTGGGCCATCATGGCCCTCTTGTTAATAACTTGCTTTTGTAAATGGTTAAGTACAGAAAGATCGAAAAGTTTCAATATTGGTTGTTTTGAAACATTACCCTGTTATTAACACTAACAAACACCAGTTCAGTTATAATATTGTACATGTATATTGATGAAATATGTGTGCTGGTGTCAATTTCATTACCAGGGTAAAATGTCAATACAGTGTAATCATGTGTACATTTTTTTGAAATCTGTTATTGCTGCATATAGAAACATGATTTGACACATTCATAGGCACATATTCATTGTAATATGTAATTATTTACACCTGTGTATTTGAACTACACATCATTTCTAACTCAACAGTTGCATTTCAAAATTTCGCACTAAACAATTTATTATTATGGGATTTTGTGTGTATATTTAAGATGTGTAAATGCCTATTTATAACAATACATGCGTAATACAATATCAATGCAGTCTGTTTATTAAGATTATTTAACATTTACAGTTATTCAATATCTTGATGTTACTCTGTATTGCAGTATGGAAGTGTGCTGTGAGTCCCACAGGAGACAGGCTGAACATAATCAACTACTACCAGAACAGTCTCCTCACCATTGCCAGAGATGGAACACTCCTGGCTACATTAACAGACCCAGAACTAGAGTACCCATATGGTCTACATGTGACCCCTGCAGGCCAGGTGCTGGTCTGTGAATATGGGTCCCAGACTGTAGCACAGGTGGACAGGGAGGGGACAAGAAAGCTAGCATCTCTGGCTACAGGGGATGATGGAGTGTGGTTGCCACATTCAGTCTTCTACAGTAGCATCACATCCTCCATTATTGTGGGACAGGACAACAACAACAATATCCTGGTGTTCAGAGTGGAATAGTGTGTACATGTATGTATTAGTTGTTATAATTTGTGATTTATGTTTCCATAACACTGTGTTGATGAGCATTAGAACATTGTCACGTGTTATGTTACAATACAACATTATGTGTTTAGTTGCATATGCAGATAATGTGTGTACACACATTTTCTTTGAAAATTATTTCTTATAAATATGATTTTATGTTGTCATAACATTTGTGTCATTATTGTCTTTAAATTTACAAGTAGTTGTAAAGTGTGCATGAACAAAACAAAGAATTTCAACTGTACATTTAATGTATGTACATAGATGCACATGTACATAGCACCAAATGCTATTTTTAGACTTTCATTTATACACCATGGCATGTTGGAAATTCATATAGACGAATAATTTTTATAAAATATGAAATAGTTTTAGAAATCTTTGAAAGAATATATATTAATGTTTTGAGTAATGTTTACGGAATGTTAACACATGATGTGAGATAATTTAACTTGTTTTATGCTAGTGAACATTTGTTATTTATTAATTTTACATTTATGTAAATGTGTGTGAATCCTAAATATACATACAAGAAATACATCAAGCTATTCTGCTGCTCAAGTCGCTTCTTAGTCAGGACAACAATGCTGAGGATGTGGTGAACAACAATGACCAGCATATGCAGAAGGTAAAATAGACGCTTTTATTGTCAGGCCTTTCTTTGGCCATTTTGGGGGAAAATGCAATTCTGGGATTGGAAATCTTTTCGCGCAATAAGTCCAATGATTTGGGAAAAACAAATTTTATATACCTAGTTCTAATACTTCAAATTATAAGAATAAAATCATATGATGATAGTTTCATACTTGTTTTAGATGTAATTAAAATATCATTTTAACAATAATAAGAAACTCATTTAAAAAAAAATCATATTAGGATTTTTTTTACCATTTCTACACCAGGAAAAGCCTGTTTGTGTATTTCCTGTGTATTAAGAATGCAAAAAAAAGATGAGGTGGAAAAGAACAGTATGAATTTACATAACTTAAGGTAAATATCCTCTTTAATTGTGTGTTTACTGTAAAATCATTTACATGTATATATACATCAGCATGAAGTTTTGTGGTTAAAAATGACTTTTTACCTCAAAATGAACGAAATTTATGTCCCACGAATAATAATGATTTTACATTGTTACCTGTGTATTACGAATGCTAAAGATGAAGTGGACAAGAATGATATGATTTCACAGAAGGTACAATGGCGTCTTTTCTTGAATATATCCTGTTTACAGCACTACTTCTTTTACTTGAGGATCAATAACTCAAGACCTTCTTCAGCTCGATGCTTTCCAACTTAATAATACAGTTACACAACACCTCTAGAATTTATGTCATCCCCATGTGACCATGAGTTTATATAAAGCTGTGCGATATTTTATTAAGCTTATATGATAGGAATCTACTACATCGAATGCCTGTTTGCGAGAAGGTGTTAAGTTCTTGGTGTGTATACAGTGTTGTTGTTATTTGTCACATTCAGGGTCCAAAATCGGCCCCATTCCCAATCCTAAAACTATGTATTTTTCCCAAATGACTTCCTAAAATTCCCAATTGTAGGTAAAGAAAAAGAAATTAATCACAATATCAAGTGCATCTCCCTTTCCTGTGCTATAACTTAAACCTTGGTAAATATAATATTGAAAACGCTCATTCTCGATTGTGATACAAGGTAAGCCTTGCTCTGGAAAAACAGGGCTTAATGCATTTTTAGTGTCATCCACAGATTAGCCTGTGCAGAAAGACTTATCAGGGTTGATACTTTAAACTTTTGAGAAAAATTTCATTTAAAGTAACGGAAACTTTTTTCCGTCAACATGTCAAACAAAGTTAATGTTCGCAATTTCCTTGAAAACAAAATCATGTCTTGCTTGGTATTGGTTACTGTGAAAATGTGGAACTTTAGAGGTCTTCAAAGTGTGGGCAAACTAGTTGTGTCAGCTGGTAGCCATTCAGGGCAAGTGGCCTGTTACGGAATTTTACTCCCAGATGTATGTGAACAGCAATTTTTTTACTCTTAATAAAGAACACGTAAATGGAACTTCATTATATGCTAATGGACTAATAAAATGAGCACTGAAACTGAACATTTCAGCAAAAACGAATGTAAAATAATATTTTGATGGGTTTTTGTAATAAGGTTCCATGCAAATTAAAAGACCCATAATTACCAATTTGAAGATTTCAGGCTGCAATTTTTCCCAATGTCAGGTATTATCACGCTAATTACTCCCATTTGGTGTGGTACAGGTACTTTTCCCAATTGGGCAAAAATAAATTGCTGGTGTATTACTAACATACTATAGTTAAAAAGACTGACTGGGCCAAAATATTTCATACTGGTTTGCTCAATGTTACAGCAACTGCTCAGCACAGAATACGACTTTCTGGTGAAAACTCCGCAGTATCAAAGTCCAGTGATGTGGGGGGGGGACGCGGCCGTTCCATGTCTGGGGATTGCATCATCACGGACATTTTAGCTGACACTAACAAGAGAGAGTACAAGATCTGCACCAGCAGTGAGTTGTTGCCCTTTAGTGGCTGTTTAATTAATTAAGCTGACACTAACAAGGGAGAGAACTGAAGATCTGCACCAGCAGTGAGTTGTTGCCCTTTAGTTGCCGTTTAATTTATTAAGCATACAATAACAAGGGAGAGAACTGAAGATCTGCACCGGCAGTGAGTTGACCTTAAGTTGCTGTCTAATTATGTCTACAACTTGTTTTTATGTGTTGATTTACTTTTGAATGTGTGTCTATTGTGAATTTAAACAGATGTTAACAATCAAAGATCTTTAGAGGCATGGTAAAAAATTGTGTGTGTTTTTGCAACTTTTGGAGGACATTAATATTAATATTTTGCCTCCCATTCATTGAAACATATATATTAACAGTAAAACATCTGTGAAGGCATTGAAAAAGTAAAGTGATTAGTAGAATTACTACCATTACAAAATATTAATTTTTAACAAGTTAATTTTCCATTATTTTTTTTTGTTGATATGCAGGAAAGAACTGACTAAAAAGATAAATGAGCCACGTTATGGGAAAATGGGACTTAATGCATGTGCTTAAATTGTTGTCCCATATTAGCCTGCGCAGTCCGTACAGGCTACTCAGGGACAATACTTAACTTTTAAAGGGTATTGTTTGTAGAAAGGAAGTCTCATCTTTATGAAAAATCCAGTCTAGTTAGAAAGTGTCCTCCCTGATTAGCTTATGTAGACTTCACATGCCAATCTGGGATGACACTTTCGAATATTAATGAGCTGCATATTGGCTTATGAAATAACATGTCTGCAAGTTAAGTCAAAAATAATAATTATATATTGATAGGTTAATATAGCATTGGCCAACACTTTTAATGTTTAAAGCGAAATGTTTTGATTGAATTAATGTTCATGCTATTTTGGACTAGGAACTTATGAAATGCCAGATTTAAAAGTCATGAGAATGAAGTTTTGCTTTTGAAAACCTTTACATCCAATCAAGAGGCATAGTTTTTTATCCCCGCCAAAGGCGGAGGAATATTGTTTTGGCGTTGTCCGTCCGGCTGTCCGTCCGTCCGGCTGTCCGTCCGTCCTTCCGTCCGTCCGTCCGGCACTTTTGTGTCCGGATCAATATCTTGGAAGTGCTTTAGCGGATTTCATTGAAACTTGGTATGGGTATATATATGCATAAGAAGATGATGCACGCCAAATGGCATTGTACACCATCTGTTAATAATGGAGTTATGGCCCTTTGTATCTTGAAAAAATGCTTTTTACTATAGGCACTTTTGTGTCCGGAGCCATATCTTGGAAGTGCTTTGGCGGATTTCATTGAAACTTGATATGAGTATTTATATGGATAAGACAATTATTCACGCCAAATGGCATTGTACACCATCTGTTAATAGCGAAGTTATGGCCCTTTGTTTTGTAGTATGTTCATCCGTCTGATTTGCACCCATCCCTAAGCAAAAGATATGTTGCGGGGGATATCAATTCTACGAATTTGCTTGTAAGTCATGGTTTTCCCAAAGCTTAAGTTTGTCAGTGACCAAGCAACACTTTCGTACAACATTAATTTTCTGACTTTGTATCATACTGTAGAGGTAAGTATGAACCTGTGGTTACTAATTTTCAATAACCAACATACATGTACAGGGTAAAATAAACATTTTGGCCATAATTATACCTCCATAAAGGAAGTTTTGGGGTGGATCATTCATGGGGGTATTATTAGTTACACTGTTATTAACTGATGGTGTATGGGATATACACCCTCAGAAATTTCATACCATACAAGAGCGAAGCTCGAGTATGGTATGTCATTACTGAGGGTGTATATCCCATACACCATCAGTTAATAACAGTGTAACAATTATATCTCACTGACTACCTTTTCCTTAGTGTGTTTTATATATATTTATGTCCGAACCGGCTTTCCTTACTATTATTTTTCATTCAATTGATTACGCAATTTATGACATATCTCGTGTGTGACTAAATTTACTAGTTTATGTAAGATTCTCGGATTTTAAAGACAACAATTCGGACGTTGAATTTTAATTTAACAGTTAAATAATTTTTAAATTATCAAACGAATCCAAAACTTATTTCAGATTGTGTGTTTGTCATGCATAGTTGTAAACTTGGATGGGAATACAAATAACTCGCTCCGAGATGATTACGAGTTCGTAAATAGTGTTTTGGGTCAGAATTGTTAGCATTCGATACGAATGTTAATACAGAGACATATGACATTTAAGTTATTCTCTTGTATTTTTATTTATTACTTTTAAGCGTTAAAAAAAGAAATAATTGTAAAAGTGATGAATGTACATATAGAATCTTGCATGAGTGGTCGTTTTGTATTGGATTTATTAAACGAGTCATCTAAATGAAGATAAAAACGAGGCTTGCCGAGTTTTTATCTTCATTTAGATGACGAGTTTAATAAATTCAATACAAAACAACTACTAATGCAAGATTCTTTTTATAACATGACCAACAAAATGCTTTAAAACACACATGTATTCCCCTCTGTGCCATATAGAGGAAAGGTCGATATCTATAACGAAGAAGCAATGCGGTCATTGTGATGGTCTGGATCTAGGCTGGCTGCATGCATATAAATGGAATAAGACCAATTTTGACATGTTGCGGCTCATACTTAACCCTTTGCATGCTGGGAAATTTGGCTAATTTGCATAGTTATATAACTAGTGAAATAACACCCGTGTAATAAACAAAATCGAGCATTACGTTATTTCACTCCTGGAGCGTAAGTCATGTTATAAAAATATTTATTGCACTTGTGGTTTTAGAGAAAGTCATTGTTCCCCTGCGGCTATGCCAGTAATGAATCTATTTTTGTCTTTATAACCATTTATGAAATAAAGTTTGATCATATACTGAAATCAACTCAACAAATATCCTATTGATTTAAGATTTATTGCATGGAATGTCTACACAAAACTTTCCATAGCTTAGCAAATTGCCAGTATGGCAGCTTATGTCTTATGGAGACACTCTATATTGCAAAAAATGCTTGCAATTTCTACATAAATTATCTGTCCAGTTTGACAAACGATTTACCTTATTTCCAGAAAACCCGAAGAGCAAGGCGACTTTGTTCTTGAAGCAGTCACAGCGTTCAAGCCGTCAGCCATCAAGGTCTTGGGATAATCTCATTTCTATGGTACCTGACCTGCTGCCTGTGAACATTTTGCAGAGGGAACCTTTGGTGAGTTTGTGAGACTTGTGCAGGTTTTTGTTATATGCCTACTTTCAGAGGTGGGTTAGGGGAAAACAGATTAACCCTGACCCGTTTAAAATTCGTTCCGTCTGTCTTTCGGGTTTTGTCGCATGCGTTACCTCGAAATCTATTGCTGCTAGTGTGATCCAACTCTCCAAACATATTAAGGGGCAAAGGAACTTGTACTCCTGTGTATTTTAGTCAATTTTCTTTTGTCATTAGTGGAGCTTTAACCACAAGTGAAATATGGAGTCATCAGTGGTCATGGTTGCCAACACGTGTTCCTACTTCACAGAGGACATATGTGTTTTCTCTGAAAATCTAGGTTCCAAGCACTGAATTAAAGGAGTCATGTCATTAGGCCCTTGTATATCCCAGATTAGATAATATTTTCACAATTTTTGTAATGAGATATTTAGAAAGAAAGAAGTAAACACAGAAATAAATGTCTTTTTTACTAATGTTTATATTATTCTTCGCCTTATGTATTTATTATTTAATCACTTCATCGAGGACCGCATTTTCATCTATGGATTCAAATCATATAAATGGTAACACCCTATGGCAGTGATGCGCTTATTCGTTGCTTTCATAAGTAACAAAATAAAAATGATAAACAACATTCATAATAACATGTCTTCCTTTCTTTCAGATCCGAGTCGCAGTCAAACCTTCCAATGAAAAAGACAGCCTGGTACAGCAGTTGGTATAAGATTGCCCTTGTCAAAAAATAACCCACTTTCATACCAAAACACACTTAAACCAACATAAAACTGTGTTTTTTCTGAGTTTTTCTCGGCGGTAGTTGGTTTTTGCTATTAAAAGCGAGTTTTATGCGCGCTAAACTGTGCTTAACTGAGTTTAAAGTTGGTTATTTTAAGTAGATGTGTGTTTAAGCGAGTTTTTTCTGTAAGGAGTCGGTTTTTTGTGTGTCAAAAGTGAGCCTTTGTATTTATGAGTTGGTTTATTTGTGTTTAAGTGTGTCTTTTTGTTTTATAAGCAAGTCTTTTACAACAGAAGTTGGTCTTTTTTTTAAACAGAAGTGGGTTTGAGCGAGTTTAAATTGGTCTTTTTGTAAATAATTTGAGAGCTGAAACCAGGCTAAAAGACTCACTTTAACACACACTTTTTAATAAGTTGGTCTTTTGTTTATAAATAATACTCACCAATGAAACAATAATTCTTCAACTAGGTCTTTGTTTCATGTTTATAGCCATATATAATACAAGTCAATTGTAAAGGGGCTTTTTTACAGCTTGTTTGCCATTGTCCCTATTGTACATGTGTGTGTTCCCCATAATTTTTTAGTGAATATTGGATGAAAATGGCTCTTTCAGAACATCACAGGTTCACAGATGACAACAAGTATTACTGCCAAAAACTATAAAAATGATCAAACTTAGTTTTATACCTAAAAATGAAAGAGTTTGTGTTTCACTTTGATTTTTTTCTTTATATTTGTTTTTATTATAAACAATTTCTTATGAGTGTTTTATGTCTTAAAATTATTTTATTTTTTTAAATTTAAAAACAATCTTATATGATTGTTTATATTTGTTTAAAGCAGTATTTACTTGTTAAATCTGCATATTTAAAGAATTATGGTATTGGAAACATTATTTTGGAAATAATCTATTTATTTGTGTATAGCTCCGGAATGTACATTACACAAACGAATAAGTTTATAAGAGACAGGAATTATATCTCAAAAAGTGTCATTTGTGATCACATTTAAGCGACATACTTTGATTTGAAGCACTTCATCGAATGCTCTACAAACCAGAATTGCTTTAGGAATGACACCATATAGTCATGTTTGAACATTATCTAACATAAACAATGGTATATGATAAGGCCTATCAATTTAATAAAAGATTCATCTTCTTGAACGAAACCAACGCGCACCGAACGATAACTTTCAAATTAGTTTCAATCATGACGTACCCTGAGTCACTGAACACCTATCCTGGACTGCTTTAGATGTTACATGAGACACGGGGCTTTTTTACTTTATGCTTTCCGTTAAATGATCTTAAAAATAATGCATTCCAAAATTACAACACACACATATGTTACTATATGTTACTATAATTTATTCATGTATTGTTTTAAAGCCAAGCATTTTTACTTGCACACAAACATCAACTGAGCATTACACAATTTTGTTGCATATAGGTTATTTTTAATAACAAAAGATGCTTGGGATATTTTAGACACAAAGTATATTACTGTGATTCAATCAAAATGATTTGCCTTCAAAACATATGCAAGAACAGTTTTGTTGTCGTGATTAAGAAAAATAATGTTCAAATTTAAATTAATTCGAAACGATTTGCAAAACGTTTTATGTTAATCTAGTAAGTAAAACGACTAAAACGATTGTATAATATCTTAAACATCAGCATTGTGTTATTTTGCAGAAAACAGATACAAACAAATGCATTTGAAGAGATGTAATTATAATTGATGGTTAACAAAGTGACCACAATAGTGAAAATAATACATATGGCTACAAAGAAACAACAAAAGTAACACACACAACATAAGCGTGGCTATATAAATGTATTTTTATTAATGCAAAATGTATGTTATCTCATCATAAAAACTCAAAATAAATCATGCGATGAATTAATTAACATCAGACGACATAGAATATCCCTATTTTACACTACTGCTGTAATAATACGTTGCAAATAAATTATATTGAGCTTTAATTATGCAATTACTTTTCTAACCATTATAAGTATGTGCCATCAAGATTTTTTAAAATGTATAAACACTTACTAGAAGAACGAATTAGAGCGGAAATTCAAATTGATATAAAGAACCCTACAATTCTGACCACGTACAGTACGAAGAATGTCCATATTTACTGCCATCTAGCAGATTAATTTTTTTGGTTCTTAAAATTGGTTATGTTGTCGTCAGTTTCCGTCAAATGAAGAAGGTTTTGATTGAGGCACACGAAAGTAAATAGTTATGGCATTATGAAAAAGGTGTAAGGCGAAAATAAAGGTTTTAATGGCACTTTGACATCTTAATTAAACATGCAGTTTCAAATGCACAGAAAATGAAATTAGAAACAAAAAACAACAATGCAATCTTTGATAACAATTGAACAAAATGTAATGATACAAAGCAAGACAAGTTATGTGTATGATAGCATCTGATATACAGTGCAAGCTTAATTAGATATTTGAAAATAAATTTGAGGCAAATTTAAGGGTAACACAGGTACAATTAAACTTTTAAAGCATATTTATGGAAGATACAGCGAAACTTGCTCATTTCGAATTGCATTGGACTTGTAAATAGACAGGTACACAAATTATAATTAACATGGTAAATTAAATAATGTACAATCATCCATTTAACAAAAAGTAGGTAGGCATATTCAATATTATTTCTAGGACTTGTCTTAATTAATACAACTCTGTGCCTCACAATTCACATCTAGAGTTAAATATGTTAACAAAACAATGGCTAAGAACAGATAATACTGAAGAAAAACTTATATATGACAAGAAAAAACAGGGAGTATATTTTGGGAAAAATAGTTAATGTTTGTTCATCTACTTTGTTCGTTTAATATAAATACCAATCGGATATTACAGAACCCATCAGATGTTCTATATATGGACAAATGCAACTGAATATGCACCAGTCAAATTTCAAAATTTTAATATAACAAAATAAATGGAGCACTTGAACTCTTAAAACACTAAAAAACACAGTTCAACAGTCATAAAATTAATAATAACATTGAACAAACTATACAAATAAAGAAATATAATAATTTAATTTGTACAAAAATTAATGCAATAGCGATACTTTCACTAATACTAGAAACTCTCTGAATGGATTATACAAGCATAATGAAAAGACTATTATGATCTGTGTTAATACTTTTTCTCTAAACTATTAAACAACATAAAATCCATAATATGATAAATATAACTTTATTTTACTATTAAAGGTTGAAGTGGATACGGCGTCTGCAAGTTAACGAAAATACAAACATTTGACACCAGGGACTTAAGAATAAAGAACAGACTTAAAAAGAAAAAGACTCAACACTTTGAGAATGTACAGGCTACCCATTTGCACAAATGCCAATACTAAATTGTTCTAAATGTAAATTAATTGTTTATAAATCATTTATATCATTTAAATATCAAAATCAGTGCATATTTTGGAATATTAATTATAATATATTAAACTAAATTCGATATTTTTACTTGGGTGTTAGAAGGGGAATTAGGGCCCTGATATTTACAAAGACATTCCTAGATAACAGACTCAAAGGTGTCTTTATAAGCAAAAGGCCTTCACTGCAATCAACATTAAACGCGTTTAAACAAGTTTATTTTTCTAAACAATTATTAGTTGACCATAAAATATAAATATCAATTTATTCCTTTAAACCCCTAACCATGTAAGGTTTTGCTATGAACATCAACTTGATAAGGTGTGAACGGATGCCTGCGACCTGTATCATACCTTGATAGGGACAATAAAAGTCTTGAACTAGATTTTAAGCAAGTATAAAACGTATTATAAAACATTTGCCACTCCTACTCACTAACGTGCCAATTCCCTGCGTCTACTTCATACCGAACCATCCACGAGTCCTGCCTATGCCTATGAAACACAGTGAATTGAAAATTTACGCAATATAAAGAAATGAAAACAAATAATTTACATGTTGTTGCTTTTATAGTTTTTTTTTTCATGCAAGTTAACAAATTAGAAAAAATAAATGAACCACATATACGTGTAATGTTGTCACTTTCTTAAAATGTATTCCAAGATAGTAATGAACTAAATCTAAAATGTGTTTCATATTAAAATGTGTTGCTTCTTATTTACGACTTTTGTAAGTTTGATGTAATTGGCAAGCTTCTCTCATAACAAATAAATACACCGATTTAAAATATTTTTCATTTATTTTCAAAATATTTGTTTTTAAGACAAAAGTTAGACGGTCCAAGAGACAACTGTTACACCTTCTGTGGTTATTTTGATAAGTTTGAGATAGCATGATTAACTCTTGACCATCTTAGGAATGGCATTAACTGTTTAGTAAAATTCTTTAATTGCTCCAGGAGATTTAAAGCATTCATTTAAAAAAGCTCAAATAATGACTTGTTAGTGTAAAGTTGATTTTGAACGGGTGTTGCTGACTGCTGTCGTTTGCACTCCATGGCATTTACTTTGAATCCAAATTTCATGAAAATCATCCAACGATTAAAGAAGATAATCGACCACCCTACACTACAATAAAGACTCATACGGTTGACCTTCAAGTATGACCTTGACCTAGAGTTGTCATACTGAATAATGCCTTCTGAACGTAATCTTAATTACCTTAACCTTAAGACCAAGTTTCATGAGAATCTGCCAATGGGTTTAGGGGATATGACACAGATTCTATTAAGACGACTCCAACCTTTTAAATCAAATTACAATATTGACCTCTAGTCAGCTTGACTTTATGCTTTTTGCCTAGCGTCTCAAATAATTGATCATGTTAGCGACGTTTAATGAAAATTCTTCAGAGTATAAAAGATATGGTGCACAGGCGATAATTTAGGTTCGAACCTTTTCACCCGGAATACAATGACCTTGACATTGAGCAGCACATCATGTCATCTACACAAGGGGAATATGAGATACTGAACGAACACCAAAATGCTTTGGACAGACTGACAAATTGATGGGCAGAGGGTATCTCCACCATCCACCTCTACAGCAGGGGTTAAATAATCTCTACCATCTTTGGTGGAGCTAAACATTTGTAATATATATATAAATCTGCATGAGCAAATTGTTTTTGGCCATTTTTTGGTCAAATTAAAACTATATTAATACATTATATTTTCAACAAGTCATCCCATTTAATTGCAATTATACTTCGCAAAATAAAAAGGCTCTTTACCTTCATTACCAGTTCAATTTGGCCAGTTTTTTGGTTTATGATCAGCTCCTGTAAATTATATGCCATTGCAGTTTGATGTGTCAGAACCATCTCAAGGTCCAAATTAGACGCAACACCAACACCAGCACCGACTGCCACCACAGGCTGAAACTGAGGATTTCAATTGATTTGAGTTTTAATTCTTGTGGGTAGTGTCATCCCAGTCAACACAGGCTTATCAGGAACGACACTTACCGCCTTATATAGATTTTCAAGCAGACGAGACGTCCTTTAAACAAAAACAAAACAAAAAAATAAAATCCAAAAGTGTCCTCCTTAATTAGCCTGTCATAGTTCCTATCAACTTTTTTCATTTGTTGATATGTTGGTTTCTTAAATTAAATTTAAATAAACTTAAAAAAACGAAAAAAATATTGATATACTGTTTAAATTAACTTAAGTTTAAGAATTGCATCAACACAATAAAATACACATTCATGAATGGAGTGACACATGAGTACATTTTAAATTGTATGTTTTACAAAACAGAACTAAGAGTCTAATGGTGAAGTGGTGATTATTCAGAGCTATATAGGCAACTGCGTTTTCTGTTAATTAACTATGGTGACAATATTATTACAAATATATGGATATGTAAGAATTGAAACAAAAACTAGGTTTTCAAAGTTTTGTTTCCCACGACAGCTTGCTATATTGAAATATTAATCAAGTTTGGTCAATGCAAGCTTCAGGTATTGACCGGAAATTACATGTAACGCATTGTTGTTTCTTTTTTTAATAGCAATGCTATTGACCATTATCATATAGGCCCTAAATACAATCCTCTGCTAGGCCTGCATGTGAGCTGCATTCACACACAATTCCAGCGCAATACATCAATCCAAACTGAAGTTATGAGTGGAAAACGTTGTTCTGAGTAACAGTGACCCTGATCTTGACCCAACTAGCCCAAAAGAATATTTAAGTTATGTCTCCATGCAAGCTTGCTATATACAAAGATGAATTCATATTTATCAGTGACAATTAAAGCTATTTCAGGGTGCATACTCTACGGGGTTTTCAGATATTTACACACGGGCTTGACGAAATTTTAACACACCGTTTTGAACTTTTTTGTGTGCAAATATCTAAAGTTATTGAAATACATTTGCAACACTATTTAGCGCATTAAAACTGTGTTTATTGCAGTTCGAACCGATATCTTAAGGTATAACAATACATCATTAAATACGTTTGAAATCGGTTACAATCGGTTACATGATTATGCGTGAAGCATAATCGTGCAGTATACATGGAATTTTTAATCAAGAACACAGGCTTATTAAATAAGTAAATCTGATGTATTTCACATTGCCATAAGCATAACACTATGTATGTTATGCACCAGTTAACATTTTAAGAAAAATTGTTTTAAAAAGTTATTTGGAAAGAAGCAGCACTTACCGGCGTGTTTACATGCATTAACGTTTAACTTGGAACCCAACACAGTCACTTGATCCAGAACCTGATTTTAGTGGAAACCATCTGTTTAACATCGCCCAACGGCCAGTTATACCCAACTCTTATAACCAGGATTATGAATTGGTAACGACATTAAACTGTCATGATCTGAAACGCATAGGTTTCTTTATATAAGCTACATGGATCGGCTTACTTCTGCTTTGGCCTTGGCTTCCAAACCAGCATCTTTGACTTTGTGTACTGTGCCACCATTAGGTAAATAAGTCACGCCTGAAAATATAAAAGGACATTGCTTTAGTGCATAAGATCTCGTATAGGATTAGCCTATGCGGAAGGCTAATTAGGGATGAACATTCCTGCTTGTATTCATTTTTCATTAAACAAAGTCTCTTTTTAAACAAAAAGCCAGTCTAAGCTGAAAATATCTCCGCTCATTAGCGTGTGAAAACTGCAGGGGCTAATCTGGGTCTTCACTTTATACACATGCGTTTAGCCTAGTTTTCACAGTGTGAGGCTCAAATAAATGTGTTCTCTGCATGTTTCATGGCAAATTCTCAATTTGGCAAAGTTTAAATAAATCTAGACATGTCAATATACTATTATTATGTCTTAAATTGCCAATATACAGTAATTTTTAATTTTTATTCATAGCATCATTTTGTAAGTAATTTTTTTCTTTTTATATTTGTCTATATATTCATCTGATATTATAATATGTGCTTCTGAGTGACCAGTGGAAACACATTTAACAAAATAATTATCATTCATGAAACATTTATTTACATTGACTTTGCGGGTAGACTACATAACTTATTAAATAAACCAAAGAATAAATATATAATTGTATACAGTGTTAGTATAAAACCGAATCAACTTAGGCATGAACTACATTTACATTCAATGTAATCATCAAACATAGCCTGTATTTGATTCACATTCCAGATATATAAAGACAATGCACACAGGAAATAAAATAACAATGTGTACTAAGCTAACACTTAACATTCCCTGCAAAACAAGAAGGCTGAACAGCTGAAGCAATAGCGTTAACTTTGTTAAGATATAATTGTACTGATAAGTGAAATTGTTAACACCCTTCATAACAAGTGTGTTTTGTTTTTCAAGATGTTGTATTTTAAACAGCAAACATGTAGTGGATCATAGACAATAACTACAACTAAAAGTTGACAATGGATGATCAATATATAATTGAAAAAATTTCTGCAATTATAATACAGACAAATTAAAAACATATATGCATACTTATAAATCGTTTGTGTTTAAGTAGATGTACTAGAATCTAGATATAATTGTAAACATTTTAACTTGTTACATTCAATGAGACATAAGTTGAGATTTTTTTTTAGATTGTTAAATAATTAACTTCACGACAAAGGGTAGTTTATTGGCATGTAATAAACAATAACAATATACTATTAAAATAAATTTAATAAAAAAGGTCCAACCTCTTGAAAGTGACTCCCTCTCCCCATTTATCTCAGACAAGTACATGTATTACTAACACATCGCTATTGACAGACCCAAAATTCTAAGTGTTTCATTTTTTGTCCTTTGGCAAAGTCAGAAATCTATGAATAAACTTGTCAAGTTAAATAACATGCGAAATTTCCAATATAAATACTTAAAAATCCATGAACTTAAAATTAGAAAAAATGAATCAATGAAATACTTGACTGGAGCCACAATTTTTTTTTGTAGCAATCGGTGCCAGCTTTACTGATAGTATGTATGATCAAAGTAATCAGACAACTAAATTTGAATACAAAAATAATTTACACCAAGCTGTTGCCATGGGAGTATTCATTTCAGCCTTGTTTTGTAGAATGCATTTTCAGCCCAAAGACCTTGGTTTATAATCCATATACGATACGCGCTCTGAGAAAAATGAGGTTAAAGGCATGTGCGTAAAGTGTCATCCCTGACAGGCCTGTGTGATTAAAATTCAGCACACGCTTATCATAAACCACACTTTCAGCCTTGACTGGATTTTCATTAAGAAGAGACTTTCTTAAAGCAAAAAAGACAATAAAAGAAGAAAGTGTCGCAGCTAGCTTGTGCAAATTGCAAAGATTAAAATGGGATGACACAATGCGCAAATGCATTAAGCCCAGCTTTCCCAGATCGAGACTCAAGTGTACCACTAATTTATTCAACACTTGTCACTTCAGCTGTTCCAATATACTTTTAACATTTTAGCAAGTTTTGCAAGTTCAGCAAGTTAAGCAAGTTTAGCAAGCTTAGTAAGTTTAGCAAGATTAGCAAGTTTATCAAGTTTAAGCTTTACAAAACTAAAAGATGAACTCATTAACCCATCCCACTTGCATTTTGGTAGGAACTATCGCACTTTCAAGTTTAACAACTGAACTATAATGGTGGTATCTGTAAACTCAATGCTTGATGTGGCCCAACTGGTTGATTCACTTTCAGAGCACCATTATGTTTTTCCTCCATGTATACAAATCTGTTAAAAGTTTCTGCTATAGAGAACTTATGCTTTGTAGGATATGAGACTTTCTCTGGAGAAGCTAATCAGGGATAACTCTTTATACTGTATTTTTAAAGGAAGTCTCTTCTTACCAAAACTCCACTTTAGATGAAAAGTTTCATCCATAATAAGCCTGCGCAGACAGCAGAGGCTGTAATCTTTGACAATATTGTATGCATATGTATTCAGCCCCATTTTCCTATAGCTCATATAGTATATTTTAAACTGTAACACAACTTATCTCACCTGTTATAAGACATAGAGATTTCCTCTTGTTATCGGCCCCAAGAAGGTTTTGCGTCACAAACGCATGGTCAATGTTTATTCTCCTGATTCAAGAACAACAGAAAGAAACATGGCTTTTACTTCTGCGAAGAAAGAGTTTTACTGAAGTGTAAAATCTTGTTAGTCTCAAAATCTCACTGACAATAATTAATAAAATCTGCAACGCTATTGTTTTTTTGTGGAGTCAAATATGGACCGCACACACTACTCTTGGACGACACTTTACTCACATGCATTAATCCTGGTTTTCATAGAGCGCAAATTATATAAATGGCATAGTAAGTGGTAAAGTGATAAAGTAAGAGGTTAATTCTTTCTCCATCAGAAGCAAACTGAAAATGGCTATGTGCAAACAACAAAAAACCTGAACAAACTGTGAGTAACTCGCAGTCTGTCCAAGTTTTATGCTGTTTGCTGCTCATCATTATCAAAAGGTTGGACATGAAGCCTTTACAACTTGAATCTAGCGTGTAAAGTTTAGATTAACAAGTTAAGCTTGTACCCACCTCTTACTAAGTTCATCGTACAGTTCTTGTGTATCCTTTATTTTGTCCTTCATCACTTCACCGTATGCGATATTCAAATGGATTGTATTTTCGGCAGTTGTGTCCGCAACTGGAAATCAGTGACGATTTTTACAAAGTCAAATAAAATTTGAGAGTTCTTAGGCTGTTTCATTTATAACATTACAGTCTTGTCAAAACCATCTGTGATATTTTTTATTTATCTTTTTATCATTACTGGTTATTAGCATTATTTTCATATGCTATGTATGTATTATAATTATAATAATAATAATCATAATTTTTGTTATTATTATTGTTATTTATTATAATTTTTAGTTATTAAAAATGTATTATTATAAATATTATATTTATCATAAGTTACTATTATAATATTGCAATAACTAATATCATTACATAAATGGTGTATAAGTATTACCATTATTTAATAACGGAAAAGAATTGAAAACATGAAAACTTTATCATGTCAGTTCTGGCAAAGCCCTTACAAATTGAACTAGAAAAAGAAAATACATAATTTAATTATCTTAGCGCCTAAATGCGCAACCACACATAATTAAAGAGGGAAAAATACTGCAACATGAGGTTGGGGATAAGAGCCCAGTTTTAGCAATATTTTATGACAAATAGGCTGTTAACTATTTCCCGCTCAGATAAGCACTCTGACGCGTTAGTAGCCACTTTCAAAATCAAATTGAAGACTTTTTTTTTTACTATATTAAAGTTTTAAGGGCTTATTTTCCAACCCTTCGATACTGATGAACAGCAACAGCATTCAACTTCAACAGACTGCGAGTGAATCAATGGCTTGTCTGGTTTTATGCTGGTGGCATATGGATATTTTCACTTTGCTTCTGAGAGGAAAAGGGTTCACAGACTGACCTACCGATGACTTTGTTTCCTGCTTCGAAATTCCCTTTTACGGATCGTTTCGATTTACTTTCTATGTTTAATACAACTGGATTTTTGTCATCGCGGTGGACGTTCAAATCCTCCTCACCCACCAACAATTGTCTCAACTGAAATGCAAACTTATGATGAGTATTTTGCAACGCATTCTTTTATACCTAAGCACGGTTCATTCATTGGTACTCTCCACTAGTAACAAACAAGAAAACAGCCCAAAAACCCAAGTAATACATTGCTAATGTTGCTATAGCGTAGCTTGTATTTTGTCAGTCTAGCCACTGGGAGAACAGATATTCCATCCCCACTGGCGGACACTTCTATCCATCTCCCCCAAATATGCCAAGTTCTGGTTCTATCCATGAATAAGACTCAAAAGCCTTTCAACGGATTCAGCTTACAGTTATTATTTCGTTAAATATTGGGTCCGATATTCGACCCCGTTCCCAATTAAAAAAGTCTATATTTTTCCCCAAATGGGACCTAAAAATACCCAATTGAACCTTCAAAACAAATTGTGTTTATCTCCTATCCGGCCATATCAGTTCAACCGCATTAAAAATAATACTAAAAAGACACTTCTATTCTCAATTTGAAGTATTTTTTAGAAATTCAGGAACAACACTTATTTTCCAATTTTAGTAAAAAAACGCGAATTTACCCAATTCAAAGGGACCAGACCCTATTCCCAAAATGGTGAAACACATTAGTTTACTCAATGATTAATTCATGCTCTGAAAAAAAAAACAAATAGTGTAAGCTATAGTCTTAACATGTTTGACAAAATATTTAAGGTGTTATTCTAAAAGATTTTCAGCCACTTTAGAGTCAGTTGCACAAATAATGGCATGAATAAATTAAAACACTGTTTTAAGATCGCCGAGGCGTAGTGGATATGGTTTCCGCTTAGCGATCGGGAGGTCACGGTATCGATCCCCACTGTGGGAGCGTTCTTTAGAAATTCCCCATAGACACCAAGAACACGGACTCGAGAGCATTTCATATAAGCTTAGGCTTGTTATGCAATCGAGCTAAAATAAATAGGTTTAACAATATTAAAACACAGCACCACTTAAATCACTCCTTTTGATATCTAGTGAAGGATGCCTTTATCAATAAAACTAATCTAAAACAGACATAGAATTGCATAGCTTGCCAACTTTCAGTTGTTGTTTTTTGAATTCCTGTTGTTAATTTATGCAGTTATTCTTGAATGCTCTGAGCTATTATGAGTTCATACGTACAACAAAGCAAGGGTCAACAGCTGGGATTTGGATTATTGCAACAATTGATGTATGCAATCTCAATCAAAATTTCGGAAAGCTTATCAAACTTGATTGTTTTATTATTGCTATTCAAACAAAATTAAGTTTTTTTAGTTACAACATGAAACTCAAAAGAAATTGAAAAATCATATCTGATGTTCTGTTGGTTTGAAAACAGGTTCCCTCCAAAAGAGCTTAGATTTCGTTTTTACTACGACTTGAAACAACTTGATATTATCTTTTTCATCAATGGTCGGAGTGGCGTGCAGAGTATTATATCCAATGTTCTGAACCAACGTGTGACAGGCCGCATCGAAACTGTTGGACATGTTGATGGTTAATTACTCCCCTCTTGGCATGTAACAGCGATTGATATTTGTTGAGTGATTGATATTTCTGTGTTAATTACTTATTCCTTGAAGGTTGTGTTCCGATAGAAGTTTCATTAAAACATCTACAAAAAAGAATGTGCTCAATAAAATTCACTGGGCAGGTATTGAAACAACCTTGAATATAGGGGTCATGAGAACGACCTTCAGTTAAGCTCACAATGATACAAGTAGCTGGTGAAAGTAACTTAAGCCTATAGTTTGTAAAAAAAAAATTTAAAATCAAGTGTTACAAATCTTTTTTTTTCGTTCATAGTCCAAACCTTAAAATTACCAATGGAAGGTTTCCAAAATATTTTTTTATTTATTTTTATTTTTTTAAGATCTCAACATTTAGTTCATCTTCCATCCAGCTCTTCAAGTTGCATCTTATTAAATATAATATTCTAAACTCTTCTTTTCCCATTATGTTAGCATTTGTTAGCAAAACAACAACAACACTTATTTCGCAATTGTGGTCAAAACGCTGTGATTTTTCAAAATCATTCCCAAAACGGTGAAAACACACACTTAAATCATTAGGCGGGATTATGTTTATATATATTACACCTTAAATAAACATGATTTTTATTATTCACCATCACTAAGAAGGTTCATCCCTTTTAAAAAAAACACAATGGGTTGTTAAGTGGCAGGGCCTGCACTTTAGTAGGCTAGTGCTTAAAATACTACATCAATTGGCAGATTTCCAGAATAGAGTAAGAACATTTATTTTAAAGTTTTACTTAAATTAGAATGTTTATTTATTATAATACTATTATCTATTAAAATATGGACATTTGTAGTACTTTATATTAGTGCAAATAAATTGCTTCAGATTGCCCAGCCCACGGTATATTTCAATTTCAATTTTCATTTACATCGAATCGTATACCATTGACGTTCACGCAAAATAATGACTTCATGTCACTTTTGACGACTTAAAAGCAACAGCGTTACGGTTCGGGTGAACAATGACGTCGTTTGGCAACGCTTTAATGAACAATATAGTCATGAATTTGCATGCGTAGTGCGTGCATTGTTAAATGAATAATATGTCACGTTTGCGGATTATCAGGGTGCTGTCTTTTAAGAGGTAAAATAAATTATACGTAAGCTATATACTATAAACGTATATTTATTTGTTCCGTTAGATTAGATTTTTTTATTGTATAAATAGTTTCAATATTAAAATACGGGAACTACGAATGTAAATAACATACAACGCCCTCGGAATAATTCATCTATTAGAAATATTACCAACAAAATAAACCTCGAATTGATATTCGGAAAATAAAATGTGTATTACCTGTCTTAGATGTATCCAGTCAGTGTCATCTTGCTAGTGTAGGGGGCGTACTTAAGGACTTCGTACATCACATGAACGTTATCAGTAAATCATGTGATTAGGCTGATGCATACACTCGAATATATAACAGCCGTGCTAAGGTTAAATACATTTGAGAACATTGCATAACTGGCTTTCAATAGAGCATAAAGAGACGATTTAAAGTTGATAATAGCTGGTTTTATCGCTTACCTTTATCCATCTATTACAACTCGAAAATAAAATTTGGATACCCTGCTGTAGATAACACATAACTACATATTTGGCCATATTTACAGATTTGTTGTGAGAAAATAAATCGTTTCCATCACTTTCGTTGATCATTCCATAGTTTGCAATCGGGTTTCGTTTAAAGTAAAAGCAAGCCAAAATAATATACCCGCATGCACGTATTAAATTGTTCACAAACGAAAGCTAACAATGACGCAATACTGTCACACTTTTAACGGACCGGCGTTTCCATCAAATAGGTCCAAGTTATTGAATTGCTAACTCTCAAAATCTTTTTGCCAATATGTACTTTTAATATATGACTATTGTTGAGTAATTGCTAAAACCTTCTACCCAGGAAAAGTCATAAAAAGCTGACATGCATCGCAAATTTTGGCATATTTTACGAATGGTTTAACCTGGCCCTCATGTTTAACTTCATATGAATGTAGCCGATTCTAAATTCACATAAAACATGTTGTTAATGATTGACTTTCATCGTATATATTTCGTTGAAATCCGTGGATAATCGTTGCCAATTCTAATTTAATGATAGATATCGTGCATTATTCTATATGTGAAGGGTCTTGTATATATTCACAGGGTTTTGTATACTGTAAAGTGCAGAAAAATGGTTTTAAACGTTGTCTGCACCGCTAGGATAAGACAACAAACATACGAGTCACTAGAGTGTGCTCAGTATTTATTCATGCTTTGCATTAACAATGTCATGTATACCATTTATCAGTCATGTTGTGATATTTTTCAACATGTTTACAATATGAAAACGTACATTCAAGTTCAATGAGTCTCCCAACACATACGTAAAATCACGCTTTGAAAGTATGGTTAACAGTATTTGAAGGAAGGGCCTCATTACGGAAACAGTGCGGTTCTTTTAATATAAAATAATACGCTTGTCCTGAAATGGAACTGAACTTTTAATAATTATATTTTCCAGAGAAGGAAATGATTAAATCTTAAATTGAGGTTCATGTCATATTGAAATATTTTGTTTTTCCGAAATCGAATTGCAAAATTGATTATACAAATTCCTCATACAGTGTAAAAATAAAAAAAAACATACACGAATGTCGCTATGAAAATAAGGCCATTATAAATGACTCAGTATTAAAGTCTTTGAACTGCAATGAACGTCTGATAATAGCGGTTCATTTCTTTTATGATCGCCAATCCGCCAATCCGCCAATCTCAGTGCGATTAACAACGAAAAAGCGGTCAAAGCGAACCCGCAAAAGCCATTTGTTATGTTTAATATGTTGTGTTATTTTAAAGATAAAGAGGATATTTCTTGGTTTCGATAGATTATCGATTATTATTCACGAGTGATCAGAGAAAATATTTTCACAATTGGCGCAGCCAAGAGTATATATATGTATTTTCAAAGATCACGAGTGAATTGAAATCCATAATCTTCCAAAAAACAAACGCATTGTTTTATTTAATGTTTTTTTACCGTTTATATAACTTTTTAACGAGTAAACTGCAGATTTTCGCTGGTGTAAGAACACCATGACGTCACTAAAAGGACGTCATTTCACGGTAAAACAGTAAACATTTTCGATAGTTTTCACTGTTGGTTAACACACATACATTGTCTCTTGTTAAATGATCAACAGCGACAAAAGTGTTTCAATTTATATGCCAACAAGTGGATTTAAAATGAACCTGAGATTCGCACAATCTTGAAGAGACTGTTATTTAATCGGGATATCCGCTCAAAATCATGGTGCTTTTAATAGTCCGATATTAAAAAAACAGGGCCATCACTGTAAGACCAATGCATCCATTACTCCATAAGCATTCAACATCGGGGAGAGCAGAACATCTCCCGATTAGCACACTATGCATACTTATATAATACAAAGCATTAATAAAACATAACTTTATTTGGGAATTGTAAGAGTATTATGACATAATCAACAACAACAACAACAAGAACATTTATTTCAGCAATAAAGCTTATACAAGCTTTTAGCCTACACATATACATTTTATATATACAAGTAATGGCAGATGTGGATTAAATGTTAAATTGAACACATGGTGTTAGTGCAAACAATATATAATATATTTGTTTGAAAAAAAATCAACATTGACAACAATGTAATGTTAAGAAGTACAGTATTCATGCACTGAAAATTATGTTAGCATCCAGCAACAAGTAAAAGAAATAATAAAAAATCAAATTATTCCAATACGAGAATGATGGTTATAATTATTTTTAAAAATTAACAATTTCTGAAAGTTGATATAATTATCACAAATAAGTAATAGCTTTGCAATTAAGAAAAACAAATGCAAAATGAAACAATAAGTTGAGTAGAAACAATTTAGCATTGTTTATAATGCTATTTAAATGTATAAGGAAAGAGAAATTGAATTTGAGTTTAGGTATGTTGTGCGTGAAATAAAAGATGTAATAATGTTAAAGGATTGTTATGTTCTAAAAGACTAATTACGTATCTAGTAGGCGTCGTAAATTTGCAGCTTCGTATATAAACTTTGAAACTTTGCAATTTTTGGCCATCTGCTGTACTGTGACTTTAAAAGTTTTCTTGTTAGGTGCGTATATATGGGGCAAACTAGTAAGAAATGGTACTCAGTTTCTACAGTATTCATATTACATAATTTGCACTGACGGTTTTCTTTTTCAACATTATTGTATCGCCCTCTTTCTATTTCTAGATTATGCGATGATCAACGGAATCTGCTTAGGGCAATTATATATTTTGGTTCATTAATTTTGTCCAAATAACTTTCTAACGATAAACTATTTTTGAATAAACAGTACGTAAAAAGACGGGTAGAGCAGTTAATCTCGCCGTGCCATGTTTGAGAATAATTGTCTAATATTTGTTGTTTGCATTGTATTAATTGAGATTCGGTTATGTTTTGGTTTATCCATAATTCGGACAAACCGATGCTGTCGAAAATGGATTTATAATGGTATGCCCAGTTTTGATTGTTGTATGTATGTCCATTGTCCGTATCGTGTTTTAGCATATTGTATGTGATTCTGATCAAGCTACTCTGATTTGATGATAGTAGTTTAAACCAGTATTTAATGATATTTATTTTCTGTTTTTCATAAAAGTGTATTCTTCCTAATTCTCCATACAACGCGCTAAGGTTGGTTGATTTATTTACACACAGTAATTTCCTTAAAAATTTCGTGTGTACGGCTTCAATATCTTTCGCCTGTGTAGTACCCCATATTTCGGACGAGAAATTCAAAATTCAAAATTGATGCTACTATGATATCAAAAAGTTTGAGTTTGCTTGTGTGCTGAATTCATACATGTTGAGCACTGAGAAAAGTCGGTGCATTGATTTTGACGCATGGTCTGCTATGCATTTTTGCGTTCTGTTAAAATTACCGTTTTTAAATAAGTATACCCTCAGATATTTGAAGAAAAAAACGACTTCTTGGCGGGATGGGCAAATTGTTCTTATAGCTCCTGCGGTAGAAATAAACAGATCTTTCATTACTTTGTGTAAATTGTATAATCCGGATATGCATTAGCTCAACTTAAAATATATACAACACTTCATAGAGCTTATTTTAATCAAATAAACTGAACATGGATAGTCAAATGCAGTTGTATACCGATTCCGTCGTTCTAAATCTGTACCTCAACTTATATTGCTTTTATTTTTACGTATTTATAACATAATACTTTTATTTTATGTGAGGCTTGAATATAATTGCAAGACTTAATACAAACCATTTTACTCATGTATGTATTATTAATACATATGGACTTTACAAGGTTCACGTCCATGTGTAAGTACGCTACGAGTGATATTTGTGTTGCGGATGGGGAAGCACGCACATACCCAGGAAATTATTAAATTTGTTGTTGATATTGTTCGTAGAAGTAGACCAAGCATACATATTTACATTACATGTCAGGATCTAGTACTTGGAATTATTAATCCAAAAATGAATGATTTAAATATAGTATGCCTAGAGCTTAAACAGTATATCTTTTATTGTCAAAGAAAAAAACAGAATTCTTTCAAACTACGGACTTGTTATCAGTATGAAACAAACTTTTGAAATTTACATGATAACTCAAGAACGCTTACGCCTAGGATCATGAAACTTCATAGGTACATTGATCATGACTCGCAGATGACCCCTATCTCATGAAGCCAATTAACAAGAGCTTGTTATGAGCTAACAGGAGGATAAATTGGGTAATTACTTGGCAGAAATGGAATGGGAAGAATACCTCCAATTTGGAGAAATAGGCAAATTATCATTCTGTTAGAAATGGCTTATTATCATTCTGTTAATAAATGGGAGCTTCTCTGTTTGCTGTGTAACCTAATTAGACAACCCTGTTAGAGACCGGTTGGAATGGTAATAATGCTATTAGTCAGGTGTAATTTTTCCTCAGAATCATTCATCATTCTCATCAAAGGTACAGTTACCCAATTGTCACTGGTAATGAGTGTTGGTTGGGTATGATATGGTTTGCACAAAAAACAACATATAACTAACTAAAAATGGTCTATATTGTTTCAACTTGATTTCCCTTTTAAAAGTATAATTTAAGTTGCTAGAACTATTAACCCATTTATGCCTAGCGTCTAGAAAAAGACCTTGGCAAACAGCGTAGATCCAGATGAGATGCCACATGATGGCATCATCATGCGGCGTCTCATCAGGGTCTGCGCTGTTTGCTGAAAGGAATTTCTCTAAGAAATATTCTAAATATAGAAATAAATATACTAGACATCCCTAATTTTGGAAATAAATTGATCCAATTTAGAAGGATGGGAGAGTCCACTAGGCATAAATGGGTTAAACAAGCTTAATAATATCATGGTTGATACTGTGTCTGCTCAACAATCTGAAGGTTAAGGGTTAAATCCACACATTGGAAAGATCTTCTCTATGTAAACCACCCTCGAAGAAAAAGGAAATTAAGGCATTTGCATTAGGTGTCATCCCAGATCAGCCTGTGCAGTCTGCAAAGGCAAATTAGGGACAAAGCTTTCCGCCATAACTGGCTTATTGCAAAGAAGATACTTAATTCAAACGTAAATAATATAAAGGTATAAAGTGTCGTCCCTGATTAGTTTGTGGACTGTGCAATGAGGCTAATCTGGAACGACACTTTACAAACATGCGTTAAGCCCAGATTTCGTAGAATGTGTCTCATTTATACCACTTACTTATCCTCTTATCCTACCAAGGATTAAGAATTTTTGAAAAATAAAGCAAACAATTAATCTCAAGAAACTCAGGAGAAAAATTTGTGTTCTTATCCAATTCTTTAATAACATAACACCAAATATAAATATTTTTTATTTCGTTTATGAGCTTATGGCTTTCGATGCATTAGAGTTGAAATAAATAGTTTTAAGCTAAGCTTCCTTATCAAGTGTCCTAATAGTTAAAAAAACAACTGCTGAAACGCTGATCTTACACTGGGATTAGATTGAAGAAAAGTGCACTGAAAATGAACATTTAGATAGCACATGTTTAAGGGACTTCCTAATATACATAAGACAAATGTATTTAACAGTTACTAGTGTATTATTTGAGTAACCCCATGTTATTCGCTTCTCCTTCTGCTCCTATGTTTGTCGCATAATCAATATACAATATAATTGACTAACATCAGCCCCATATACATCTCACATACACAAATGTAGTTTTTTCAAGGGCGTTTTGTTAGTAGGCATTTTCTTGAATGACTTTATGTATAGGTACACAAAGTCAAGAACAATTAGAATTATATACTAACATACAAATGCATCAAATCATGCTTATGACATAATGCTAATGTCAACATAATAACAAGCTTTCTTTTTTTCAATACGCTAGTATAACCAATTAGATTGGGGTTACAAAGACTAAAAGCCAATTTTATGACTTGGTATGCATTTAATTGATAAATGTAAAGGTCTCTAGGGAAAACCTGACTTCATGCATGTGGGTAAAATAATTGTCATAGATCAGACTGTGCAGTTTACACAGGTTAATTTGGAACAACACTTTCCACCTATACTAAATTTTCATTTAGAAACAAGATGTGTTAGTGAAACACTATGTCCCCTCATATATTTGACCTTTGACCTTGAAGGATGACCTTGACCTGTCACCACTCAAAATGTGCAGCTCCATGAGATACACATGTATGCCAAATATCAAGTTGCTATATTCAATATTGCAAAAGTTATGGCCAATGTTAAAGTTTGATGCAAACAAACCAACAGACAGACATGGAAAAAACAATATGTTTCCATGATAGACTGGGAAACATGAAAACATCAATTTGATGAAAAAAATCCATAAAAGCCGAAAGTGTCATCCTTGATTAAGATAAGCAGACAGGACAGGCTACCCTGGAACTAAAATTGAGTCGTGTTCTGAGAAAACTTGGCATAATGCATGTGCGCAAAGTGTCGTCCCAGATTAGCCTGTGCAGTCCGCAGGGACGACAATTTCCGCTTTTATGGTATTTTTAGTTTCAAGGAAGTCCCTCCTTACTGAAAAACAAGTTTAGGCTGAAAGTGTCATCCCTGATGAACCTGTGTGGACTGCACAGGCTAATCTGGGGCGACACTTTATGCACATGCATTATGCCCAGATTTCTCAGAACACAACTCAATTTATCACATGTATTTAGTCTGCTTATCAATTTAGTAACATTTGTTTCACATGTAATACAATACTCTTACTAAAGGCAGAAGGGTCAACCATAGACCCCTTACCCCTTAAATCCCTTGAAATTCCTTTGATGCCCACTTTGGTATCTATCTGTTCAATGACTGTTAATGCATTAATTACATCCATTTGTGATCAAGTAATCCTATACCACAATAATCTACAGAACTGTCAATACTACTGATACCTTTGTCAACAAAATAATCAGGCCCTGATTAGATTCCAGATACTGATGATAAGAAAATCATAAAATTATTTACAAATACATGTGTGAATATATGATTCAGTGCATCCTTTCATATTGCAGGTAAGATTCTGCATTGCACTCACTAAATTTTCACATCTTTCAATATTTATTTGAGCCTTGAAATGGGAAAATGGGGCTTAATGCACTTTCATAAAGTAAAACTGTCGTCCCAGATTAGCCTGTGCATTCAATCAGGGACGACACTTTCTGCCTTGAGTGGATTTTCCATAAGAAGCAACTTCCTTTAAACAAATAATACCATAAAAGCTGCATGTTTTGTCCCTGATTAGCCTGTGTGGACTCATTAACAGGCTATAAATCTGAGGCAACGCTTTACACATGTACATTAAGCCCTATTTTCCCAAGGCACAGCTTATTTATTTCTGAATTTTTTTTTATATAGTTTTTCATATATGTGCAAAATGACATTGAGCATGGGATATTAATTTCAGTGTCCACACATGCAAGCCACATGATTTCTTATACAACAAGAACTGCATCTCCATATCTTCAAGAACATTTTCATACTGGAAAAGGGCTACGGGCAAAGGGCATTAACTCCATAAAACAATGCTTCTATTGCACAGAACTCTTCCTTAAAACTAATTGAACCATGTATGAAGTTTGAAGTTGGTAACTTGACTTAATTATGCCTAGCGTCTACAAAAAAGGACTTGGCAAACAGTGTAGATCCAGATGAGACGCTGCATGATGCGGCATCTCATCTGGGTCTGCGCTGTTTGCTTAAAGACATTTCTGTAAGATATATTCTAAATATAAAAAAAAATATGCTAGACATCCCTAATTTTGAAAATAAATTGATCCAATGTTGAAGGATGGGAGAGTCCACTAGGCATAAATGGGTTAAATAAATTCAAAATTATGCCCCAGACTAAAGTAAACAAGACACACTTGTGGTCAGACAAAGAGACCAGTTGATTAACCCATTTATGCCTAGTGGACTCTCCCATCCTTCTAAATTGGATCAATTTATTGCCAAAATTAAGGATGTCTAGTATATTTATTTCTATATTTAAAATATTTCTTACAGAAATTCCTATAAGCAAACAGCGCAGACCCAGATGAGACGCCGCATCATGAGATGAGACGCTGTTTGCCAAGGCCTTTTTTCTAGACGCTAGGCATAAATGGGTTAAAGAATATCCCTGATATGTGTGGTAAATGTTATTAACATCCCCTTGCATATTACATAAAACCATCCATGGCTTTAAATAAAGGTCGACTATAAACAATATGGCAAATAAACAGTTTTTTGTTACAAAGGAAATTGTTATTCACTGGCTAGATCGTTAATAGATTTTAAAATAGTATTCAATACTGGTAAAATGTATGCCAAAAATATGCTTGCACTTAAAAAATAAATTTTGGCTTGATGTTTTGAAAAACTATATATTGTATATTGAAAAGCTGCCAATATTGAATTGTGATGATATTCTGGATATGCCTCTTTTTTATAATCATAATTTTAAAATTAGCAATAGCTATATCTATATCAAATGTCTATATGAAAGAGGTATTCGGTTTGTGAGAGACATAATGGTAGAAAGAAACTGCTTTATTTCCAAAGAATCTTTGGATACACAAGTTGGAACAAACGTAAACTTCCTATTGTACCAAGGATTAATAAACATAATAAAGAAATACATTGACAATTTTGAAGACCTGCCAAATTTTGACAAAAACACTCAAGGACCTATATTACCAACTTACATAAAAAAATAGTAGCCAGCCCTAAAGAAGAGAAACATATTTATAAAACATTTAGATTAAAAACAATGACATTCCAGCTTGTGATACTAACTGGAATTCAACATTTTTAAATATTGAATGGAAAAAAGTACATGCACTTGTATTCAATATAACTAAAGAAACTTATATCAGATGGCTCCAGTTCAGAATAGTCCACAGAATATTGGGGACAAAATCCCGAATGTTCAAAATGACAATTGTGGCAAATAATGTATGTACATTCTGTCATTTCCTGTACGAAAAAGTTTGGGCAGACTCCAACCAGATTATGTGCAGAATAAAATACACAAAATCTGTATAGAATCTGTGCAGACAATATTTTGTGTCCTTTTGAAATGAGTTGAACCAGATTTCTATTTATAGATTTTTTCAATAGAAACAAAGAACGAATTCTGTACAGATTTTACGAATTATTTAAGTTAATCAGAATTTTTTCGAGGCAGAAAAAAATCTGGCCAGAATTAAATCTGGGGAGAACCAAAATGTGAAAGTAGAATTCTGTGCAAAATAAAATCTGTTTAATATTAAATTCTGTACAGAAAATTTTCTGTACAAAAAATGTATGCAGGAAGAAAAAGCAAAATAAACAGACCATCAATAATTATTTTTTTTAATGAGATTATAAAATATAAACAATAAAATGTACACAATGAAATATACTGACAGTACCAATATTTTTGTTGTTGATCTGATCACATTATGACAGGGTAAAAATTAAACAATCTAACACCCCCTATTTTTAGTCTCAATTTAAACAAGAGATACTATAAAAATGTATGCCACTCCAATGTGCACCAAAGTTATTAGTTAATCAGTTGGTAAAGTTTTTTTAATAAGTTGATTTCAATTTTTTCCTGGAGTAGTCTAGTTGGAGTGTATAGCGTCACTGCCTTGTTGAGGGAGGTGTCATCTGGCACTGTTTTGCTGTGGTCTTTGCACCACATCCGGACATAACCTGTCGGAAAAAATAAATGTTTACATATTTACATATTTATATCATTCCTAAAAAAACTAATACATGGTGAAACCAATTTATTCTTACTACTCTGTTTCAAAACTTCTGTGATTTACAACATTAATGCGATACCTGTATTAAAGACATCATACATCAAGTGCCAGCCTAACAAAATTCACTTAATATAGCACATTTAACATCCAATAGCATTTCAAACCATTGTTTGATTCTTAAGAGTATTAATTAGACCCAAAGTTAAAATGTGATCCCAATAGTTTTTCGGTATTTAGTAAATGATACTTTGACCTTGATCCGACTAATTTAACTGCAAACAACTAAATTTTCTATGTCTGCATGTTTGATTTTGTTGGATTATTGGCTGTTGTAAAAGCATATCAACAATATGCCTGTCATATCATTGCGGTAAGTTAACCAACTCACAGGAATAGCTGGTTTACCAGGACCAAGTGCATACACCTATGTCAGTAACAGACAACTGCACTACATAATTCAGAGAATGGCTGTTAAAAGGATAAAGCTACACACACAATTTATGTCCAATACCTCCATCCAAGCTCAAGTTATTGAGCAGTAACATTTTTTATATTTTTAGTGACACATTTGGGCTCTATATGCAATCCCAAGCTTGGCCTCAATGCAAGCTCATCAATTGAGTCTAGGCAAACTTAAGTTATTGACCAGATACGCCCTACCCGCATCTGATAATCTCATTTTTAATTTTCTTTTAAAACCTGGTCATAAATTTAAATACAATTCCTACCACTGTTTTATTATGTTAAATACCTAGCAAAAAAACCAAGACAAAATGTACCTTTGAAGGCTGAAATGATGACAACATCGAGCACAGGCCTTATGTAATGCTTGTTCCCCACCAGACCCTGACCTCTTGACCGTTCTTGTGTCTCCCTCGGAATTATGGCTGTTTATAAATAAATGAAAACACTTCATTCCAATTAACTAAAAATTATATTTTAAGACAGGAGGTGATCTAAATCACAATCTGTGAACATTGCTTATCAAACGTTGAATTGAAGCATTTGTCAAACTTATGTAGGCTTTATGATGATACAATCAATGTTTATTTCTGGAAAAGACTAATAAAAAAAAAGACTTTTATGAAAAACTTTTTTACTTTAAGTGGCCTTACATACCCGTAACTAGTTTCCCCATCAGGTAAAAGGCAGCACTGCAAAACTTGTCCAAATCTTTTTATTGTGGTTGGATTATGTTCCATCAGTTGAACCATCTGGAAAATGTTAATCATTAATCTTTATTAACTTGCCTGCTATTGGTATCTAAGACCCAAAGTTAAACTCAATTGATTAGTGCAGTTTGTCACTTGTGTTCATAAGATTTCATTATAGCAATACAAGTAAGAATTACCTTGGTGTCTATGTTTTGTATGTATCGGAACCATTTTCTAACTTGGTGTTTTACCATTAAAACAAATGTTTGTGTTTTTTAAGATGAGCAAAAGTGATATTATTCGAAAAAAATTGTTCAAAACAAGTTTCATAAAGATTTGACATTAAAATGTCCACAACAGTGTTTACATGGTAAATGTTTATAAGGCACAATGGATAAAAGGCAATCAAACAAGCTTACAATAAGAACAACTTTGTGCTCAGGTGATCTAAAAGCCTCCTTTAGAGATCTTATATATACATAAATAAACTGACATCATAGCTCACCATGAGCATTTTGTGCTAAGGTAAACTAAAAAAAAAGTTCTTCTCAATAACTTGAGTTTTGATGGCGATATTGCACATATCATTTGTATGTTAATTGCTTACATACAGACCTAGCATAGGAGTTCATACGGGGCCAGTTGTTTCAAGGTCAAGGTCATTGTTACAAAAGTAAAGAAGTTATGATATATGCATTATAAGTGGAATATGCACAACCAAAGTTTCAATTTTAAGCAAATTTAAAAACAAAGCCAAATACTGCCATCAGATTAAATACATATTTTGATGAAAGAAAAAGCAAATATTAACATACCTCTGGTAATGATAATTCTTCCCTCATAGTCTTCTGCGCCCAATTTCATGGAACATTTTGATTTTCCCTTGAAAACTTTAAATGTCAAGTCTCTGAGATTTTGTCGCACACTTACAAGGGTATTATCCTTTCAAAGAAGACTAAACCAAACATCTTTAAACCATATATATTACAACACTTTTATAATGTTATGTCTATATTTCATAATTGTTACTATTTATAATGGTATTTTTATTTTTTGTCAAAAATTTTGTTATGTTAAAGCACTCGCATTCCAATGAATATTTTCATTAAAAGAGAGCAAAGCAAAGTAAATGTAAATTTACCACACCTGACCCTGGTGTTTGGGTAAACTTGGGTAATTTGATCTCTCTCTATCTTTGGATATCAGTGAAAATGTCACTGCTGAGATACACTGCTTTTTTTAGCACTTTTCAGTATTTTGGGACAATTTATCAAGCAATAAGCAAAGCATAAAAAACTTTGTAAACAATTTAAACCTTATTTCATTCCATTGTAGATTTTTCTTGAAGCCTTTTTGATTAAATTGTAACTTTCTATGTTCCTTATGGTATGAAAAATACTGCTGTATTTTTTGTTGCCAATAATATGCTGTATTTTTTTGGTCATTTTAACTATTTTATGAATTGAGCATTACTGATAGCTTTCAGTGAAAAGAGAAATGTTTCCTGCAATAACCAATTAGAAACTGATATCAGAAGTCTGTTTCTTAAATTGTACAAGTCCCATTTTGAAATGTTGTATCAGAAGTCTAACATTCTGCCTCATTTTTCTACCAAGTACAGAAATTCTGCCTTGCTAAAATGCAAAGTGCTACATATCTGTCTTGTTAAATTATAAGTGTTAAAATTCTGTGTGGTGTAATAATCTTAACAGATAAAATTCTGCTTCATTGCAATTCTGCTTAGAAAATCGGTACAGATTTCAAGGTATATTCTGTGTCTGTGTCCTCAGATTTTATACAGACTGTGTACAGAATTTGCATAGAATTTTCGTACAGGTTGAAAGTTGAAAATATAATGCACTTGTTTTGGTACTGTCCACATACCCAGGAAATTATTAAATTTGTTGTTGATATTGTTCGTAGAAGTAGACCAAGCATACATATTTACATTACATGTCAGGATCTAGTACTTGGAATTATTAATCCAAAAATGAATGATTTAAATATAGTATGCCTAGAGCTTAAACAGTATATCTTTTATTGTCAAAGAAAAAAACTGAATTCTTTCAAACTACGGACTTGTTATCAGTATGAAACAAACTTTTAAAATTTACATGATAACTCAAGAACGCTTACGCCTAGGATCATGAAACTTCATAGGTACATTGATCATGACTCGCAGATGACCCCTATTGATTTTCAGGTCACTAGGTCAAAGGTCAAGGTCACAGTGACTCGAAACAGAAAAATGGTTTCCGGATGATAACTCAAGAACGCTTACGCCTAGGATCATGAAACTTCATAGGTACATTGATCGTGTCTGGCAAATGACCCCTATTGATGTTCAGGTCACTAGGTCAAAGGTCAAGGTCACAGTGACAAAAAACATATTCACACAATGGCTGCCACTACAACTGACAGCCCATATGGGGGGCATGCATGTTTTACAAACAGCCCTTGTTTTTGTTGTAAAATACTTGAAATATAACACAATTATAAAAAAAAAAGAAAAAAAAAGGTTTTTGTTACATATAATAACATAAATTTAGAATGCAAACCTAATATGCTGTCATAGCACTTAGGCCAAATTGACAAGCAGACACATTTTCTTTTGAAATTGTTTTGGAAAAGATCAAAATAGCAACTACTGTTCACAAGGTGCAAATTAACACAACAGGTATATCATTTTGATTAGTTAAAGGACAGACAGAACTGCAACAGTTTACTAATAGATTCATGTTGCAGAGTTCTATTGGCCATGTATTTACTAAACCTATTAACCCATTTATGCCTCAAGCGTCTAGAAAAAAGGCCTTGGCAAACAGTGTAGACCCAGATGAGACGCCGCATGATGCGGCGTCTCATCAGGGTCTGCGCTGTTTGCTTAAAGGAATTTCTGTAAGAAATATTCTAAATATAGAAATAAATATACTAGACATCCCTAATTTTGAAAATAAATTGATCCAATTTAGAAGGATGGGAGAGTCCACTAGGCATAAAAGGGTTAAGTTTCCAGTAAGGATCTTCAGACAATGTGCGGTCTGACCCTCTGCTCTCTGGAGTGCTTTATTTAAGCTTTCCTCATACAATGATTGAAACACTGATAAACACTATTAAATAAAATGCAACTATCAAAAAGAACAAAAAAATGAAGAAACAAACAAACATAATGCCTTTGATACAACAGTAAACCTAAAAAAACAATATTATTTCAGTCAGTCTCAAAACAGTTACAAAAAACATCCATCATACTTATGCATAACAGCAGACCAACCATTCTAATAAAATTTGTTTTCTAATCTGAAGCCCTAGAATATTAGCGTAGCCATTTGTTGTTAATAATGCCTGTTCCATCATAAGTTACAGTGCAGGGGCCATACAAGTCCTCATTTCAATTTGCTCCAAGCTGATTATCAGTGAATTTAATTGACCACAAGTGGGCCAGACAAAATGACATTCCTCTAGGCACATGGAACAAGAAGAAGCCATCAAAGGCACCCAGAACACATCATCTACAACCTTCTTGCACTGAGCTTGGTAACAGCCCTAGTGCTGAGCCCTGATAATTGAAAATTTACATCTCACACAGGAAGTTTATAAAGAGGAAGATAATGCACTTTTCATGTCAAAAGATCCTACTGATAGGCCCATACTGGCTGGGTATCTCATTAATTCACCAGGTGTTTATTTAAACTTGGCATGGATATACATGGTTCTAGCTATTAAACCTGGCTCTGGGAAAACGGGGCTTTAACCCTTTCAGTGCGGGGAACCGAATTTTGAAGGCCTTTGCAAACAGTTTGGATCCAGATGAGACACCACAGAACGTGGCGTCTCATCAGGATCTAAACTGTTTGCTACTCTGATAGTATTCTTTGAAAAAAAATCAAAGAAAATGCTAATTTTAGAAATTCAGCAGACAACATTTTTGCAGATGACAAATTTCCCAGCATGCAAAGGGTTAAACCTGGCTCTGGGAAAACGGGGCTTCATGCTTGCCTATGTTCAAGATGTGTCAGTAATTAGCCTGTGCAGTCCACACAGGCAATTCAGGGACTACACTTTCCGTCTAGGGTGGGTTCTTGTTTAGAAGAAACTTCATTTAAAAGAAAAATACCATTAAAGCGGAAAAGATTCTCCCAGATTAGCCTGTGCAGTCTTCACAGGCTAATCTGGTACAATACTGTACTCAAATGCACTTTTTTTTTCTTTGTTACAAGCTATGTTGAGCTAATGATATTGCACATTATTTTTTTTGTTTTGCACAATTTTGCTGATTATTATATTATGTTACTTCTTAAAAAGTTCTTCTGGTTTTGATGTTTACATAGAGCTATTATATGTTTTGTAAAATGTTGTGTTTATTCATTAAATATGGTCAATTAATGTAGAAAATACTGTGATACTTATGTTCATAGATCTTTGTTCTTTTTCTTTTTGATCATCAAATGAAGTTAAATTGATCAGACAACATGACTTCCCTTGAAAACAATATACAACTTTCTATATTTAACATGGTGACTAGAGATGATACAAGATCATTTAGCATGAAAACTGAGCAATATTTCATTTTCAAAGAGAAATTCACATCATTGATAAAGACTAAAGAGAAGCCCGCTTTTGTAGTCTGCTCTAATTCTTTAATGTGGTTGCTGGGTTTCACACTAATAAGATTTTAATTGCCATGGTGATAAGCAAATAGTTAAAATATAGGTCACATGCTAAATAGTCATGCCTCAGTTTTCAAAATGTGGGCACCCCTTTGATCTCATTTTCTGAAAGTTATAATTATCTATTGTAGGAGGGGTTTAATTTTCTTTCAAACTATACTATAATTTTTGAATACAAAAGTAAAAATGACTAGCTTACCAGCTTTATTATGAATGGGTTAATAACATGTAATTATATTTTATTCAATTCCTTTCATGGTATGTGGTAAAAATGTCGTTAAAGCAAAATAAATAATCTTCCTATGCTTAGGTTTGCATCCCAACATCTAGGGGATTAATAAGTTATAGATAAATTATTGCTTCAAACATCATGTGTTGGATATAAAAACTCTTTGATGTCAGTTTGAAAAAAGATAGAGGTTTTTAGCTGTAACAATATATTTTGGCTACTTAAAAAATGGGTACATATATAAAAATGATTTCAAGTTTGAACAATCCTTCCATGTGAGCCTTGCTTTAAGGGGCTTAATACATGTGTTTAAAGTGTCCTCCCAGAGGCAAAGGCTAAACAGATGAGACACTTTCCACCTAAACTGGATTTTCGTTCAGAAAAGACTACCTACAAACATAAATTTCAATAAAAGTGGAAAATATCGTCCCTGATAAGCCTGTGCATACTGCACAGGCTAATCTGTGACGACACTTTACGCACATGCATTAAGCCCCGTTTTCTCAGAGTGAGGCTTATATATCCCAGCTGTTATGCATTGCTATTTTTCGTGTACACAGATAACTAAATATTCGTTTGTTTTCTGCATTTTACTAAGACGTAATCATGATTAAAGATAATTATGGACTATCATGAGTTTTTTATGCCCCCCTTCGAAGAAGAGGGGGTATATAGCTTTGCACATGTCGGTATGTCGGTCTGTCTGTCGGTCGGTCCACCAGGTGGTTTCCGGATGATAACTCAAGAACGCTTGGGGCTATGATCATGAAACTTCATAGGTACATTGATCATGACTCGCAGATGATCCCTATTGATTTCGATGTCACTAGGTCAAAGGTCAAGGTCACAGTGACCCGAAATAGTAAAATGGTTTCCGAATGATAACTCAAGAACGCTTAGGCCTAGGATCATGGAACTTGATAGGTAGATTGATCATGACTTGCAGTTGACCCCTATTGATTTTCAGGTCACTAGGTCAAAGGTCAAGGTCACAGTGGCCCCAAATAGTAAAATGGTTTCCGGATGATAACTCAAGAACACTAAGGCCTAGGATCATGAAACTTGATAGGTAGATTGATCATGATTCTCAGATGACCCCTATTGATTTTCAGGTCACTAGGTCAAAGGTCAAGGTCACAGTGACCCGAAATAGTAAAATGGTTTCCGGATGATAACTCAAGAACGCTTATGCCTAGGATCATGACACTTCATAGGTAGATTGATAATGGTTGGCAGATGACCCCAGTTGATTTTCAGATCACTAGGTCAAGGTCACGGTGACCCGAAATAGTAAAATGGTTTGCGGATGATAACTCAAGAACGCTTATGCCTAGGATCATGAAACTTCATATGTACATTGATCATGACTCGCAAATGACCCCTATTGATTTTCAGGTCACTAGGTCAAAGGTCAAGGTCACGGTGACCCGAAATATTAAAATGGTTTCCGGATGATAACTCAAGAACGCTTATTCCTAGGATCATGAAACTTGATAGGTAGATTGATCATGACTCGCAGATGACCTCTAATGATTTTCAGGTCACTAGGTCAAAGGTCAAGGTCACAGTGACCCGAAATAGTAAAATGGTTTCCGGATGATAACTCAAGAACGCTTATGGCTAGGATCATGAAACTTCATAGGTACATTGATCATGACTGTGAGATGACCCCTATTGATTTTCAGGTCACTAGGTCAAAGGTCACAGTGACATAAAAACATATTTACACAATGGCTGTCACTACAACGGAGAGCCCATATGGGGGGCATGCATGTTTTACAAACAGCCCTTGTTTTATATATAAAACATACACATGTTACTTTTATGTTAATGAATAAACACACACAATGCATAACTCGTCAACCAAACAACTCAAACAGACATTAGATTTGTTTATATTTCATCATTACATTTATATTCTGACAGAACATTATTTGGAAAAACACGACCTTTTATAAAAAAACTAAAATAAATGTACTGCCTTTAGAACTCATTTTTGTGAGGAAAGTTTCATGTTGTGTGGTTTTTCTCATCAAGTTTCCGAATTTACCTTGTTGATAAGTCCTTTTGTATGGTCAATTAATCTTGTTTTAATCAGACAGAACAGTAATCTGATAGTGCAAGGCCCACATGCATTCCATTTATTAGTGCTGCAACAATATACCGGTTTATCGGTATATATCGCAATACGCAATTCGCATATTGTATTGCGATACGATTTTCATCATACCGGTACGAACATTTTACAAAAATTCATTCAAATTTCGTCCAGAAAAGCCATTCGAAATAATGATAACAAGGTAAACAAAACAAAGCAGTGTAAAAAAAAAAATCCGTAAAAATAGCATTCTGAGATTATACAGAGTAGCGTTGTTACATCGGAGCATTCGTTCGATGCTTTTGAACAGATTATCGTTGAATTAATTGCGCACAGCTGTAAATGTTTTGTTCTATTCTGAATTGAGCATTATTAAATTTGTATTCCGAACTTCGGATTTACGCTTCCAAATTTTAATGCTAATGCGACAATAACAAATTATAGCGTCAAATAAAAAGTGCTTTATCCTTTGTCTCAATAAAAAGCGCGCGAAAATTATACAGACATGTAGAACGTGGCATGGAAAGTATGGGTGTATTTTGTGTTGTATAAAAACGGGAACATCACGTCAGGTGAATTACGCGTGTTCAGTGGAAAAAAAACGCCCCGCTTGGACGTTATTTCATCACATCTTTAAATAGTAAATGCCAAAATGTATTTGATACTTAAGAAAATTTGCGAATGTTTGTGTTTCTTGTTATTCTTGAGCACATTTATAGTAAATATATACCAGAATTTGCTTTAAAACTGGAATATACGGGATTATCAGGTAATTGGCAAGTTATAATTTTGGTACAAGTAAGCAATATATTGCGATATATTGCAATACGGGTTTTTGAACTGACAATATATTGCAATACGGTTTTTGGCGTATTGTTGCAGCACTACCATTTATGGTCAATTAAAACTGTAAACCTGGGCTCAATGATATAACGAGGGCACCCTGGCTAGGTGAGTACAGTTAACCTGCAAGTATGCTGTAGTTTTGCTAATAATAACACCCATCAGTACTGCTAAAAAATACATGAGCCTCAATCTGGGAAAACGGGGCTTAATGCAAGTGTAAAGGGTGCACAGAATTGGCTCAATAGGGACGCCACTTTAAACATAAGGGGCTATTTCGTTCAAAGGAAGTCTCTTAAAAGCAAAATCCAGTAAAGGCAGAAATTATTATCCCTTATAAACCTACGCTGACTGCACAGGCTAATCTGGCACAACATGTAACGCACATGCATTTAGCCCTGTTTTCCCACAGCAAGCATGTGAGTCCTGTCATTGGATTATTGCATGTACGTAAGGTGTCATCCCAGATACCACAGTGCAATCCAAACAGACGTATCAAAGATAACAATTAATACTGTGAAACAATTATCATTAATCGCCAAACATTGATTTTAGCATATTTCGTCAGTAGACCAATTGGTGGATTTAAGTTGCTTACCAATAATTATGTGTAGTGTTAAAACAAAAGGAAGACTGAAAGACATTAATATGCAACGTAATCCACGCACATATCCTGCACACAAATTGAGAAAAAATCAAAGTTGAGACAAATTTTGACCACAGTCTATTTGTTATACTAACGCGCGTAATACCCAGTCCGTACTTTATCTTGACTTTCTTCCTGCTGCTAAGGCTAGTATTCCATCTATCCGCATCCGTATCCGTATCCGCAAAATCATAATACGGACGCTATATTCCATTTATCCGCATACGTCGAGCGTATCTTTATTTTTGTATATGGATAAAACTAAGTATTATAATTGAGATAATTATTATGAAGGACAGGCCTGAATTTAAGTAGATATAAGGTACAAATCATCATTCTGTCTGTAAAAGAATACAAATGATAAATACCTGAAACATCTTCTTTAAGTGCCTTGGCTATGCTTTTCCAAACATTTGAAGTAAAATCAGAGTCCCGATATGCAGAACTGAGTTAGTTGTATAATTCCGGGTAATTTTTCACGAATTTGATAGTTTTTCAGTTGATTTTTGAGATGACAGCTACTCTCATCATGCTAAATGCCGTCCGTATCTTGTCCGCATCCGCATTAAAATGCTCACTTGAAGTCTAAATTAAATGCTGTTTGTTCTTTTTTTGCACATGCCGGGGCGGACAACTAGATTATAAAATAACTTGGCCGAACCCAACTTTTTCTTGCCAGGGGCAATAGGACAACAGTTAATGTTGAGCCCTGGAACTTCTTTTGGGGGGGGCCTTTTGCGCATGCGGATATACGGATGCGGATGAATGGAATAAAGTGCATTTCAACTTGTTCTAAACCTGAAATTTCTGCTGATAAGGTTTTTCAGTTTAAGAACTAACCTCTATGATTTTCAACATAAAATTGCTGTACACTTTATAACACAAAATTATTTTCTTTATTGATAGTTTGTTAACATTGTATTGGGAAGCAACATTCTGCTAAAGATCTTGTTGGATGTGTTTTGGCATTTTTACTGATATTTATTACAAATCCCCAATAATCAAGTAGATATGCCCCTGTATTTTCAATTTTATGATGTCCTTCGCTTGAGGCGGATTTATGTGAGGACCTGGAGTGCGTCCCAGCACGCCTACCTAATTTGCATACTAGACTTACATAATTTGGGACGAAATTTGAATTATAGCTGAAATTTCAAGCTATTTAGTTGTTCCCAAAAGACATGACCCTGTGATGTCTATGATTCCAATATAATTTCAGCCCCTGCTGTGACCTGGCACAGGGCATGTCAGAACTTATCTGAGTTATGAAACCCAAGAGCATGTGCATTAAAGCACTTTGGAATATAGGAGATAGGCGGAAGATAATGCAAGGCTATAAATTACTGAATATGTTTAAACAATATTTAAAAATGCAATTTTTCAAGAATAACGCAGACAGGCTTATTAATTATTCATTCTAAATACATATAAAAAGTATATTGTAACAATTAATTTCATCCTCTTCGCCTGTGGTCTCAAATGGCGTTTTGTAGCTACAGTACAGCCAACGAGGCACAAACATAATCCGCGGCTACGCCTCGGCCAGATTATTAGTACGCGGCGGCCAAATCGTGTGTTCACACGGTGTGGCACTCGGCATCGATCCGCGCAACGACGCCGAGTCTGTATAAACCTCGCGTACTGTCGTGGAGTAAATCCGCCGCATACTTACGCGGCGGATCGAGTGAAAAGATATCCACCTACATGTACATACATGTAAGTAGCGTAGAATTAATTACGCGTAACTGTTAATGTTTCGTTCGATTATCATTATTAAATTTGTAATCCGAAACACACTTCCGAATTTTAATGCTTACGCGACCTTTGGCAAATTCTAGCGTCAAATTAACAGAGCTAAAATATCCTTTATTTCATAAAAAGCGCGCGAAAATTATGCAGACATGTAGAACGTCGTTTGGAAAGTTTGGGTGTATTTTGTGTTGTATAAATACATGAACATCACGTCAGGTGTAAAATGCGTGTTCAGTGGGGAAAAAAGCCCCGATTAGACGATATTTTATCATCTCTATAAATAGTAACAAATGCCAAAATGTATTTGATACTTAAGGAAATATCGAGAATGTTTGTGTATCGTAAATATTTACCAGCATTTGCTTTAAAACTGGAATATACGGGATTATCGGGTAATTAGTAGCGATATTAACTGTATAATATGAACAAAATAAAATGTGTTTATAAACGCATATTCAACCAATAGTTATAATAAGCTGATAATTAACAAAACAACAAATACGTCGTCACCGTCTTGATTATTGATGTGGCTTCAAACTGCTAATTTTCTCAGCTTAAATTTAATAGCAAAATCAACATGAAATTAATTTATGAATCCACCATATGCTGGAGGCTTGACCACTTATTTGTGCGAAAACATAATTATGTGACCTTGTTAATGTGTGAAATACATACACTACGGGCGGGAAACAAACTTTATTGGCCAGACACATTAACTATGCTTACATGTATATGCTAATACAATCCGCGCACAATGCATTTATTATGATTTTAATTATTATTATAATTATTCTTTCAAAATTTGTCAACTACATGTAGCTAATAATTTTAAAAAGATTTTTTATTTCATGATGCACATCGACTCGGCATCATGTCACGGATCGCGGCATGCCTCGGCGGACAGATGCGAAGTTTCGCGGCGAAATGCGACTTGCCGCCGCATACTGACGCGGCTTCAACGACTGACGCGGCATCGACTCGTTTCTTCTTGCCGCCGCAGATCGCGAAATACGTTTGTTCCGCTTTGGCTGTACTGTAGTGTGTTTATCACAGGGTGGCTTGCCCTACGCCCAACCCTCCCCCTTTTTTTTAGATGGGCTAAGGGCTGTCATTGACTTTTTTATGACTGGGAAAACAAATGTCAAGGAATCAAGATCCAGTAAACCAAATTTATCAATAGGATAGCTGTTATTAATGTCTTAAGCCAGTGTATAGAATTAATATCATTGTTAAGTCTTTACAAAATTGAACTCTTTATAATTGATCAAACAGCATCTATACCCATTAATTTATTGGGACCAAAACAATTGTTCTGTACTACAAAGAAGATGTGACATAACAAGTTAAAAAAGAGAAGCAAAATCTTTAGACATCAAAGTTAATGTAATTAAAACCCAATCAGTGCCCGTGAATATTATGTGTACAATAAATATGCCAGCAAGCTGTTGTGTTTAGTCAAGCGGACATATGCATCCCAGACGAAAATGCCATCAAACTTATTTGCCACCCTTGATATTGACTCTCTCAAACTTTTATGTATTTAAGTTAGGATAATCTGATGTCAGATATGCAAGTACTTACGAAAAAATGCAGTAGAAGAATTTTTTATTTTAGTGCTCAACGACTAACAAGTTATACTTATCATTAAGTACTCATCATGGTTACTTTTATTATAGAAATGCAAATGGCTTTATCTTTATTCATTGATAAATTATAATTTATCCGCACTATGGGAAAACTGGGCTTAATACATGTGTGTGTAGTGTCTTCAAGATTAGAATGTACAGTCCGCGAAGGCTAATCGGGGACAACACTTTCGGCTTTAATGGATTATTTTTTTTAAAGAAACTCTAGTCTGAACATAAGTCCAGTCTAGGCGGTACTTTACAATGCATTAAATCTGGTTTTCCAAGAGAGTGGCTCAAACCAGTTATCAAAATATCAAGTCATGAGAGAGAGGAATGACTCAATGTCTGGAGAGTAACTGGCCATGTGGACACTTAAACCCTTTGCATGCTGGGAAATTTGTTGTCTGCTAAAATGTTGTCTGCTGAATTTATAAAATTAGCATTTTCTTCGATTTTTTTCAAAGAATACTGTCAGAATAGCAAACAGTTTCGATCCTGATGAGAGGCCATGTTCTGTGGCGTCTCATCTGGATCCAAACTGTTTGCAAAGGCCTTCAAAATTCGTTTTTTTAACATGTTTTTATTCAGTATAAAAAGTCAATGAACTCTGCATTGTTGCTTAATATACAATGCACTTGAAAATAGGCTTTATGCTGATTGAAATTAAAAACAAAAAAACAACTTAAGCATCAGTATCTGTTCTTTCTGAGCAAAAGTGGCATTTATTGTTAGTGAAGAAGATACATTTTCAAGAATACTGTAGCCAATTGTATAAATCTGGATAACTCTTAACCAGCGGATAACTTGTGGTTATCTTATCATAAAATTGAAGATAACCAAAAGTTATCCGCTGGATAAGAGTTATCCAGATTTATACAATTGGCCGCAGAAGTATAAATGTTTTTAGAATGTGAGCATTTTATCCAGTAATCTCTAAGTACCCGTTTTTGGATAGAAATCCAATAGCATTATTATTTAGAAGTTTGCAATCCCTTGTTCCGAAATAAAAATCATTAACAAATATGCGGAGTAATTTATTTAAACAAACAGAAAATGCATTCTGAAACCCTTAATAGGAGTCCTGCAATCATTTGTAATCAATAACTTATGTTTTAAAAAATCATTGGTTCATGCTACCAATTGTAAAACATTGCAACCAATCCCTGAATAATGTAAATATGCCATGACGTTGGAATAACATATATCCCGATCAGACTAGAATATTAAATATACCCATTGTCTGTTATAAAAAAATAGTAACATAGGTTACAACTCAAATTTCTCACTTTGTTTAAACTTATTATAATTTTTTATCAACTGGTAGGAGAGAAACATACATTTATGTTTGTTCTCCCTTTCTTCTGTTTGAATCACATTCTGAAGAAGTACATGTATTTGAACTTAAGTAAACTACTTTATAATTTTAACAAAGGAAATTAAAGCAAATTTTGTTGCAGAATTTTATTTTATTTTGTATACTGTCTTGCTATACCATTTGACCCTAACATATTGACTGATTATATTCATAAATGTAGCAATATTTGTATGTTTCTTATTGGCTTTTGTGGTCTTGTGCTTCATTTAAATAAAAAAGCCTGTGTGGTAAGAGTGGTACAATAGACTGATCCCGGAAAAGCACGAGTTTAGAAAAACCCACTAATCACCCCGGTACAAACATTGCTGGTCCATTATATCAACCAATGATAGCTTCCTTTAGATAATAACGGTTGATACGGTGTGTGATTTTGAAAGGATTACAAATGGGTCATGTTTATTTGTACCAGCAGATTAGTGGTTTTTTCCAAAAAGTTGCTTTTTCCGGGATACATATATTGTGTAGTAAAATATAACACCCTGATGCCTGTGATGTTAATCAAGATTAAAGGTAGAGGTAAATATTACTCTAAGAGGGATTTGCAGCACTGTTATACACTTAGAAGCATGATAATAATCATACAATATTTAACCCCTAAGAAATGATCTACGTAAATTGATGTGGGGGCGCTGCGTAAAACAACAATCAGGTCTTGTGTTCGCGGCATAATACAACTAAATAAGCTAAACATGTTCGCCGCATAATACCAATACATGTAAATGAGACCAACGTGTTCACTGCATAAAACAACAATACGGTCAATGTGTTTGCTGCATAATACAACTAAATCATGGCGATCCATCCCATTACAAAGAAATTAGTTTTTACAGTAATGTATGCAATTGATTTTGCGTTAATTTGCTGTTCTTGTTGACATCCGAGTTTTTCAAATGGCAGCGTTATATGTTCCCTTTGATATATTGCTCAAGAGCTAGAAGGTTACAACATTGCAGGGCATAGACCTCATTTTTGTAAGTTAATACATGTTAATTATCCAAAAACTACTTCATTACATTTCTACTGTATTTATTGTTTTTAAAATAAGAACAATTTTTAGCAATTATCTGATATGACTGTAAAGTGATTTACTCTTTATCGTGTTTAATTTGGTTATAGTTGTATGCATGAACTAGGATGTACATGATTGTAATACTTAGCTATCTATTCTCCACAGTCAACATTTAAGCATGCCCTTCCGTTTACCAGATCTGCTTGACGCTCCTCACCAGTGGTTATTTCCGTTGATCACAATAATAATAATAAGTGACAGCAAAATGTGTCTAGTACTAAAATTAATATATTTATGAGAAGACCAAAAATATTGTGTATGCCCCTGCATTGACTGATTTGGGAGGTACATATTGATTGACCCATCCTTCCATCTCTACATGGTGAACACAAATCTTTCTTACTTGCATGGATGTTGTACTTGAACACTACCAACACACCCATATCAACCTTACTGCATGTTGCTGTTGACCCTCACCTACTTTTGGTTTAGACTTAAGAGTCCAATCTCTTGTAGGCTGCAGAGTCCAATCTCTTGTAGGTTAAGAGCTTATATAGGCTGAGAGCTTGTTTAACCTTTATTGCTGATAAATGATGATGATGATGATGATTAGTGCTGCAACAATATACCGGTATATCGGTATATATCGCAATACGCAATCCGCATATTGTATTGCGATACGATTTTCATCATACCGGTACGAAAATTTTACAAAAATTCATTCACATTTCGTCCAGAAAAGCCATCCGAAATAATGATAACAAGGTAAACAAAAAAAGCAGTGTAAATATTTTTTTTCGTAAAAATAGCATTCTGAAAGTGTATTATACGGAGTAGCGTTGTTACATCGCAGCATTCGTTCGATGCTTTTGAACAGATTATTGTTGAATTAATTGCGCACAGCTGTAAATGTTTCATTCGATTCTGAATTGAACATTATTAAATTTGTAATCCGAATTTCGGAAATAAGCTTCCAAATCTTAATGCTAATGTGACAATAAAAAATCTAGCGTCATATAAAAAGTGCTTTTTCTCAATAAAAAGCGCGCGAAAATTATACAGACATGTAGAATGTCGCATGGAAAGTATGGGTGTATTTTGTGTTGTATAAAAACGGGAACATCACGTCAGGTGAATGACGCGTGTTCAGTGGAAAAAAACGCCGCGGTTGGACGTTATTTCATCACATCTTTAAATAATAAATAGTAACAAACGCCAAAATTTATTTGATACTTAAGAAAATTTGCGAATGTTTGTGTTTCTTGTTATTCTTGAGCACATTTATAGTAAATATATACCAGAATTTGCTTTAAAACTGGAATATACGGGATTATCGGATAATTGGCAAGTTATAATTTTGGTACAAGTTAGCAATATATTGCGATATATTGCAATACGGGTTTTTGAACTGACAATATATTGCAATACGGTTTCTGGCGTATTGTTGCAGCACTAATGATGATGGTGATGGTGGTGGTGGTGGTGGTGGTGATGATGATGGTGATGATGGTGATGATGATAATGATGTTGATGATGTTGAAGATGATGATGAGGAGGAGGAGGAAGAGGATGATGATGATCCTTCTGCTGCTGCTGCTGCTGATGATGATGGCAATGGTGATGGTGGTGGTGGAGTCGATGATGACGATGATAATGATGATGATGATGATGATGATGATGATGATGTGATGATGATGATGATGACGACGATGTTGATGATGTTGATGGTGATGGTGATGGTGGTGGTGGTGATGATGATGGTGATGATGATGATGATGATGATGATGATGATGATGATGATGATGATGATGATGATGATGATGATGATGATGATAATGGTGATGATTGTCATGATGGTGATGGTGATGATGACGATTATTATGAAATTTATACAGATATTATGATTATTATTTGACAATTGTGATAATGATAATGATGATGACGAAAATGATGATAATGCACTGACTCTTGTTACTCATATTTATTTTATTTTTTTTCTCAAAATCATGGCTTTAAGGTGCTGGGTAAATTTCTTTAGAAGTTTTTGATAAAACCTTGCGAAAACCACCTGCTAAGTTTTTTTAGTTACATGAAGTTTTAGATGAATGCCACAGAACCATTTGCGCTCTTGTGTTCTTTCTTGTATACCTCCAAGGCCAGTCAGGCCTTTGCCTGGATTAAAACAATTAGAAATTAAGTTAAATGATGCTTACCATTGCTAATCTTAAATAATGACATGTTGGTACTTTATTTTTTTATTTTCACTGTTAACCAAAATAACCTATCTCATGTGAACACATTGCATCCTATCAATGTTTGTGGTTCTGCTTTAAAATAAAATTCAACAACACCAACATCTTTAATAAAAAAGTAACACTCTGGTCACAATGCACATGCTATATGTCTAGTCGTTAACATTAACTTTTACAATTGACATTGTATCCAAAACTGTGTATCTTTTTAAAGGCTAGGGACCAAGTACTGACTGTACAATACTGATCTATACATCGTATCTTACAAGCTGTTTCTTGTGAAAAGTTTGCTGTCTCATCATGTGTTTTAAAGTCCAGCTTTAGACATAATCTCACTACCAACACCCTACCAGCTCACATGGAAATATGTATAATAGGTGCCCAATATACATAATTATGAATCTTTATCATGACATGGCAGTGATGGGGAAAGATTTGTGCTTAATATCATTCAACATGTATTTCTATGAAGTCAGTCAAGAGCCACTTATTCAGAAAACGGATGCAATTTTTAGCATAGGTGCGTTTACGCACCTATGCTTATGGTATATACCACATTTCAAAAATCCACATCATTCGGTTACCCGTTATGAAGCCTTACCTGATCAAAAATCAGACGAAATATCTATTTAATTTAGTATATGGTCATTCTTACAAAAAAAAATTGGAAACGTTTTTCTAACGTTTTCTTCCAAGAATATTGCTGACACCGTTTTTAGTGAATTTTTCTAAGACCGTTTTATGTCAAAAAATCTTCTTATAACCTAAAACAAATTTCGTTGGTAAAACAATTCTATCTGCACTATAAATCTCAATCTCCTACGCAGTGGCCTCCCTTATACTAGAAGTTACTGACCGGGCGAAGCAAGGGAAGTAACTGCTTTGAGGAGTTTCTATAAAAATCTGCATTCAGAAATCTGTATTCAGAACTCAATCTGTTGTGCACGTCTGCATCTAACGCTTACCACAAGTTTTACAACAAATTCTTGACGCAGACGAATAGGGTAGCGTCTATTTTCATTTGTGAAAAGATACAGATCTGTCCGTGCTTAAATTTTGAAAGGCTTGGGTAATTATTTTTCATAAGCGTTTCAAACACTGATGTAAATGGAAAGATTATCTATTTAAATAGTCGGTAATTGTTTGAAATTATTGATTTGAGAAATTCGCGGATGGCGATGTCGAACTACATTATACCACGTGACGCCATTCTTCCCTGTATCTTGCACCTATGCTTTTAACGCCATCGGCGCTCTCGTTATTAACTGCTATTCCTAGAAATCCACTTTTTAAGTACTCACAGCCAACAAGGATGAATGTTGACCCTCTTGTTTTACTGAAGCTGTCTTATCCAGATGTTTTGGCCTAGATTTCTTACCATGCTTGTATGCAGCAAGAAAATTGATGGCAGATATATTTGCGCTCATGTTCATATTCTTTGCACGTTTATGCTGTTTGCATCTGCCTTCAATGTCAACATTAGTAGATTTCACGCAAACAATATGCCTTCCATGTAAACAAAAGTAGATTTTATGCAAACATTTGACGATATCTGCAAGGCGCAGGGGATGTTAGTCCAAAATTAAAATTAAGGATGTTTGCTTAGCTATGAATATTTAGAATATTTAAGTAATTGAACTTTGGCCGTTTATAGAAGTATATATATATATATATATATATATATATATATATATATATATATATATATATATATTTGATATAAAGTGATAATGCTGGAACAAGGCTTACTTAATTATTTAAATAAATAATTTTATAAAAATAAATAAATATTTAATAAAATATTTATTGCAGGACCTTTGCCCCATCAGCATGCATGGTTGTCAGGGACAGAAAAACATTAATAACTGAAAAAGGAACCAGACTGCGCTAGATAAAACATTCGCATAAAGAGAAGAGGGGGGGGTTGCGCTACGAAAAAATAACATTACAGATTGAGGTTATTGTCACTGATGTTAATGTGGAGTGGTATTTCACTGTTGTAAATATGGGGTTATATGGGGCAAAGGTCCTGCAATAAATATTTTATTAAATATTTATTAAATCTTATAAAATTAATAATTAATAATTAAATTTAACTAACAAAATTAATAATTCAATTTAACTAACAAAAGATAAATGAAAAAGCTCTTTATTACTTTATTACAATTTTCGATTTTAGATTGGAAATGGGGCAGAAATGGGGCCCTACAGGAATGGGCGGAAAAGGCATGATCGTCCGTGAACCATGCACATTTTGCGTTGCTCTTCTAGTTTGAAACGTAACTTAATTAAAACTAACTTTCACAACAACAAAAACTTTGCATTTTAGCAACAAATATGGGGTGGTATTTCACTGATGTAAATATGGGGTGGTAATTCACTGATGTTAATATGGGGTGGTATTTCACTGATGTAAATATGGGGTGGTATTTCATTAGTGTAAATATCGGATGATAATTCACTGATGTACATGTAAATATGGGGTGATATTTCATTGATGTTAATATGGGGTGGTATTTCAATAGTGTACATATAGGATGATAATTCACTGATGTACATGTAAATATGAGGTGGTAGTTCACTGATGTGAATATGGGGCGGTATTTCACTGATGTATATTTGGGGTGATATTTCATGGAATATTCACAGAACAGTTTATTTATAATGATAGCGTTAAACTTAATGTCAAATAAAGAATGTGTGTTTTTGACCGAATAAATATAGTTTATATGGTGCAAAAATTAAGGGCCCTGCTGAGAAGACAATTAACCAATCATATTTGTCCTGCTATAGTATCAGTGTTTTTTTTGTTCAAATTTGGGTCCGGTATGGGGGCCCATTCCATATTGAAAGAAGTATATATATTTTCTCAAATGGGACCAACAAATTCCCAATTGAAAGTTTTCAAAAAAGTTTTTTTATTATAAGGATACAAATTTTAATTATCTCCAAATCCAGCTCTTTAAGTTGAACCTTATAAAATATTATATTGCAATACTTTTATTATCCGTTATAAAGTATTTGTTAGCATGAAATTAACAAGATTAATTACAAAATTTTAGTACATTAAAGACGTGATACTTCTCAAATCAAAGCGAAATAGCCTCATTATCAAAATAGTGAAAAAAACACTGGGTATATTTAGGACAAACATGTTGGTTATAATTTTATTGACAGTTGTCTCATTTAAAGACATTGACTTGTAAAATGTATTTTTAGTAAGGCTGTTTTCGGAGAAAACCCGAGCTATTGTCATAGCCAGCTCGTCCGCCGTCCGACGTAGGCGTCAAGCTAAAACCTTAACATTGTCTCTAAAAGTGCTTCCACCTACAACTTTGAAACTTGAAAAGCATATGTAGATGCACCTTGATGAGTTCTACACGCCACACCCATTTTTGGGTCACTAAGTCAAAGGTCAAGGTCACTGTGACCTTTAATATTAAACTTTAACATAGGCTCTAAAATCAAAGTGCTTCCATCTACAACTTTGAAACTTAATGTAGTTGCACCTTGATGAGTTCTAAATGCCACACCCATTTTTGGGTCACTATGTCAAAGGTCAAGGTCATAGTGACCTCTAATATAAAACTTTAACAAAAACCTTAACATTGCCTCTAAAATCAAAGTGCTTCCACATACAACTTTGAAACTTGATATATAGATGCACCTTGATGAGTTCTACACGCCACACCCATTTTGGGTCACTAGGTCAAAGGTCAAGGTCACTGTGACCTCTAAAAAAATATAAGAAAATTCTGACAAGCTTTCGCAGCCGAGCGTGGCATCCGTTATGCGGTGCTCTTGTTTAAAAATAGCGATACCATGACATTTACTGGTAATGAAACACTTAATTATTGAATATTTCAATCCCAAATTGAACAATTGGGTTGTTTACCTAGTTATTGCTGTTAAATTAATAAAAGGACTTTTTATTTCCGTGTCCGATATCAAGAATGTGTTTTCAACTTGTAGGTGGATTATGCTCAAACTTTCACAGCTGAGGGACATTAGTGTGCAAATATTCGTAAATACATGTAAAGACAACCAGTTGTGTCAGAATTATGGCCCATTGTATGATTTTCAATAATATATAAGCCCAAATATTTTGTGTGCTCAATTTCTCCTTAAGTTTGCGCCAAATGTTTGTAAAAAACTTTCACAGCTTAATTTCTTTTTTGCTTTTGAAAAACCAAGATTAATACCACGTTTTTCAAGCAAGTTTTTTTAGGTACAATAAACCTGATAACTGCGGCATCCGTGCCGAGAAAGACTCTTTATAAATTTGAATGACTTGTGTTAATTTCAATCTTGCGATTAATTTTGGAAAATGAATTGCGTCTAATATTATGCAATTGCAAACAACTTTAGTGCCTTCAGCGCTTTGATTTTTCTATGGACTATATAGGCCTTGAAAGTGTGTACTCAACTCCTCCTAAACTGCTGAGCCGATTTTGCTCACACTTTTATAGTAGAATGACCTTAATGTAAATATAATTATATAGAAAGGAATTTGTGCCATTTTAGCAGAATTTTGTCATTTTTTATTATTTTATGGGCCCACCGAGTGGGAGGCATTTAGCAATGTACTTGTCAATCAAACTGTCCATCCGTAATTTCGTCCTTGATAACATCCGTCTTGAAACTTATGCTGTGTATCTCTTTGTTTTTTAGCTAATGGGTGGATCTCTTTCAAACTTTCACAGTTGGATGGTTTTTATATGTATATGCTTGTAAAGAGGTTTGAAGTGAAACACTTTTTTGGCAGAATAATGGTCCTTGTTATCCCCCGCAAAGGCTGATGGATATAGAAATGGCCTTTTCCGTCCGTTAGTCGGTCAGTTCGTCCATCTTTCTGTCACAAAGCTTGTTAGGGCTATATCTATGAAACTATATAAGATATCAACATGGCACTTCATGGATGTGTAGATATCAATGAGGAGAAGTGCCATGCACAATACACATAACTCAAACTATCTTTAATAAGAGTTATTGCCCTTTGTTTCCGTATCATGGAACATTTTAGCGCTTTATCACAGATGCCATGCATCAATATTAATTAGGAGAAGTTCCGTGACTAAGAACCATGACCTTTCACTTTCTTAAATTAGAGTTATTGTCTTTTGTTGTTTTTGTACAATGGAATTTTACATGGTTATATCTCAGATATGATAATTCATGGATGTGAAGAAATCAATGAAAAGAAGTTACATGAACATAACCATAACCCTGCATTTTCTTAACTCATAGTTAATGCCCTTGGCTGTTTTTGTATGATGTAACTTTTCAAGGCTATATCTCAGATACAATACCATATTTCAACATGTAAATTCATGGGTGTTAGATATCAATGAGGAGAATTCATAAACCAATTTCCATACACTTAATTATTATTTATGAGTATACCTTTATATCAAAGGTTTGCACCCATCCACAACTCAATTTATGTTTCGGGGGATATGAATTCAACGAATGTACTGGTTCTTTTTTTACACACCTGAGTACAAAATGCGGTGAGCTATGGTAGTAGCTGGCCCAGCGGAGTGTCGTCTGTTGTTATTTGTAAGAGGTCAGTTGTCAATTAGCTCCAAACCGCCAAGCGTATTTTCATCAAAAAGCACAGATTTCATAGTTGTTATGTCACATCATCAGTGGTCGTTTATAGTATTTTGTTCAAATCTAACCCAGCGACTACTTTAACTACCTGCTTTGACCAGCGCGCTTTCTCTGTCAGTACGATCTCAGACCAGAAAGTGGTTGACGATTGTCCGTGCTTACTAAAGGAAGAGGTGGAGGAGAGAGTGCGTAGTCTGAAGGCAGGGAAATCTCCAGGAGTGGACAACTTCTTTTCTGAGCTGATTAAGCACTGAAGAGAAGCCTTATGTTTAAATGATATTAAAGAAAGGAATTTTGATGTGTGGAGTGTTGCCAAAATTATGGCCTTGTGTCTGTTTTTTGCCACTAAAGAATATATATTCTCAAAATGTGTTTTATTATTTCCTCTTTTACTTCTGTGTGAATCTTTCCATAACTTTCATAGTTTAAGTACATCAGTAAAGAACGGAATTTTGACAGCCACCAATTTGTGCTGAGTTATGGCCCTTTGTGTTTTTGACCAGGTTTTCCGAAGGAAAAAACTGGTTATTAGATTGGGGATGTCGGCGGGCGGGCTGGTGGGCCGGCGGGCGGAACAAGCTTGTTGGGGCCATAACTTTGTTGTTCATTGTCAAATTTTAAAATCATTTGGCACATTTGTTCACCATCATTAGACGGTGTGTCACGCGAATGAATTACGTCAATATCTCCAAGGTCAAGGTCACAATTTGAGTTGGAAGGTCAAAAATGGCCATAAATGAGCTTGTCAGGGCCATAACTTTGTGATTCATGGTGAGATTTTAAAATCATTTGGCACATTTGTTCACCATCATTAGACGGTGTGTTGCGCGAAAGAATCACGTCAATGTCTCCAAGGTCACAACTTGAGTTTGATGGTCAAAAATGGCCATACATGAGCTTGTCCGGGCCATAACTTTGTCGTTCATTGTCAGATTTAAAAAGAATTTGGCACATTTGTTCACCATCATTAGGCGGTGTGTCGCGCGAAAGAATTACGTCAATATCTCCAAGGTCAAGGTCACAATTTGAGTTTGAAGGTCAAAAATGGCCATAAATGAGCTTGTCTGGGCCATTACTTTGTGATTCATTGTGAGATTTTAAAATCATATGGCTCATTTGTTCACCATTATTGGATGGTGTGTTGCGCGAAAGAATTACTTCAATATCTCCAAGGTCAAGGTCGCCACAACTAAAAATATATTGATTTTGAAACAACTATGTAACTATGAACAATCAGTAACAATGCACATTTTGATTTTGAGTTATCTCTCTTTATCAGATTTTTTATGCTCCCGGTAGGGTGGCATATAGCAGTTTAACTGTCCGTCAGTATGTCAGTATGTGTGTATGTCAGTCTGTCTGTCCATCCGAAAAAAAAATTCAAGTTTAACGTTGGCCATTACTTTTGCATTATTGAAGATAGAAACTTGATATTTGGCATGCATGTGTATCTCATGAAGCTGCACATTTTGAGTGGTGGAAGTTCAAGGTCAAGGTCATCCTTTAAGGTCAAAGGTCAAATAGATAATAATTTCAAAGCAGCGTTCTTATGAAGCTGCACATGTTGAGTTGTGGAAGTTCAAGGTCAAGGTCATCCTTCAAGGTCAAAGGTGAAAAATAAAATTAAAAAATAAATAAATTCAACGCGGCGTTATGAAGCTGCACATTTTGAGTGTTGGAAGCTCAAGGTCATTCTTCAAGGTCAAAGGTCAAAAAAATAAATATGTTTTTTAACTCGACTTTTCTTTAAAAGCTGGCAAATTTCACTTAACAGCCTTAGAAAGATCATATTTAAGTGATCTTAAAGGGAGTCATTTTTTGTGCAATCAACTATTGCAAAATTATGTCTGTCATTTTTCATGTGTTGAGATATATATATATCTGCGCTTCATAAAATTATGACTGTTTGTAGTATTTTGCTCAAGTATTAAGTATATTAAGAAGATTTTTTGGTTATAATTTATATTTGATTAAATTTGACTGTGTCCATGGGGGATGAGTGTCTGTGACATATCTAGTTCTGTATGATATGGACTGAAAGTGGCACATACATATTAACATTTGTTCTCTTTTTTTGTGTAAGAAACTTTTATTATACCCCCATTAACATTGGTAATGGGAGCTATATAGGAGTCACTTTGTCGGTCTTTCGGTTGGTCTGTCGGTCGGTTGGTCTGTCGCTCTGTCGGTCTGTACCGAAACTTCATCTGATCTTCACCAAACTTGGTCACAATTTGTATGTAGATGATGTCTAGGTCATGTTTGAATATGGGTCATGCCAAGTCAAAAACTAGGTCGCGGGGACACTTAGTGAGTTTTAAACAGAAAGTTTAACCGGACCAAAACTTTGATATTTATCGTTAGATTTTATAATTACTTGGTACGTTTGTTCACCCTAATGGGACGGTGTGTCTTGTGAAAAAAGTATGTCAATATCTCCAAGGTTAAGGTCACCCCTGGAGTTCAAAGGTCAAATGCTTTTCTGGGCCATAACTTTATCATTTATTGTGAGATTTTAAAATCATTTGGCAAATTTGTTCACCATCATTGGACGGTGTGTCGCGCAAAAGAATTATGTCGATATATCCAAGGTCAAGGTCACACTTTGAGTTAAAAGATAAAAAAATGGCCTTAAATGAGCTTGTCAAGGCAATAACTATGTCGTTCATATGTCGTTCATTGTAAGATTTTAAAATCATTTGGCACAGTTACTCATCATCAACGGACGCTGTGTGTCATGCAAAAGAACTAGGTCAATATCTCAAAGGTAAAAAATAGTCACAAAATGAGCTTGTCCGGGCCATAACTATGTCATTCATTGTGAGATTTTAAAATAATTCAATACATTTATTCACCATCTTTTGACAGTGTGTCGCGCGAAAGAATTACGTCGATATCTCAAAGGTCAAGGTCACACTTGGAGTTCAAAGGTCAAAATTGGCCATAAATGAGCTTGTCCGGGCCATAACTATGTCGTTCATTGTGAGATTTAAAAATCATTAGGCACATTTGTTCACCATCATTGGAAGGTGTGTCGCAAGAAAAAAAATACGTCAATATCGTCAAGGTCAAGGTCACACTTTGAGTTCAAAGGTCAAAATGGCCATAAATGAGCTTGTCCGGGCCATAACTATGTCATTCATTGTGAGATTTTAAAATCATTCGGCACATTTGTTCACCATCATTGGAAGGTGTGGCGGGCGAAAAAAGTATGTCGATATCTCCAAGGTCAAGGTCACACTTTGAGTTCGAAGGTAAAAAATTGCCATAAATGAGCTTGTCCGGGCCATAACTATGTGGTTTATTTTAGATTTTAAAATGACTCTGTAAATTAATTTTGTTCACAGTCATTGGACGGCGTGTCATGTGAAAGAATTCAAAAGTTCAAAGGTCAACATGGCTTTAAATGATAATTGCATAATAATTCTTCCAAATTGTCATAAATTAGATTCTCTTGTTTTGTGAAGACAGCATGCAAAATAGTCTGTGTCAATGCGGCACATGAGGGTATACGTCACGTCTGTGACAAAGCTCTAGTTTTGTTTGCAGATTTCAGTCTGAAATCCAACTTTTCTTTTACAACATTTATGCTTGAAATTGTTCAATCTATAAAAAAAACACTTTTAGTTGGAAATTTTGTTATTGCCTCTTTCAAAAAGCACTTTTGATATTTAAACCTTCAGACTTGAGGAGGATGTATGGTACATTGTCCTTTAGTGGTTCAATACAGAGTCAAGAATATACACTTCAGCCACTAGTTTATAACAATCAGTGTTCTCCGTAACAAGGAAGATTTTAGGCGGGCTAGTCTATTAATAATGACAAATTTTAAACTGAAACTGAAAGACACACTCAATTAACAATGCTTTCATTGTTACTTCTTACTTGGAAAAGTATTTTTAGTATTACTAAGCATTGGTTCAAGAGGTTTGTATTTAGAAGATTCAATATGCACTCTTATTATGCAGTTTCAAACAAGCCCCACAATAAACTTTGCAAACAAATTGTAATTGATGGACATGTATATGTTAACATAAAATATATCAATGTGCTATGTTTTCTCCTAGATCATCTATGACAGTATAGTACTTGCATATAACTGCATATACAATTGTTATCATTTATGTCAATGGTTTTCATACCTAGATACAATAAATAATGTCCCTTTTGCCTTATAATAATGTCTTGAGCAAACGTGTTGGTTCAAATTGAAGTCATAAGTGAATTTTAATGAGTTAAAAATTTTACTGCAATTAACATTATAATTTCACCATTGGTAATAGGGCCTATATAGGAGTCACTTTGTCAGTCGGTCTGTCTGTCGGTCTGTCTGTCTGTCCAGAAATTTTGTCCGGACCATAACTATGTCATTTATTGCTAGATTTTAAAATGACTTGGTACATTTGTTCACCATCAAGGGACGGTGTGGTGCGCGAAAGAATTACGTCGATATGTCCAAGGCCAAGGTCATACTTGGAGTTCAAAAGTCAAATGCTTGTCCTGGCCATTACTTTGTTGTTCATTGTGAGATTTTAAAATAATTTGCCATATGTGTTCACCATCAGGGGACGGTGTGTCCTGAGAAAGAATTACGTCGATATCTTAAATGTCAAGGTCATACAGTTTTAGCTCAAAGGTAAAAGATGGCCATAAATGAGCTTGTCCAGGCCATTACTATGTCGTTCATTGCGAGATTTTAAAATCATTTGGCACATTTGTTCACCATCATTGGACGGTGTGTCGCTCGAAAGAATTGTGTGGATATCTCCAAGGCCAAGGTCAGTATACTTTAAGTTCAAAGGTCAAAAATGGCCATAAATGATCTTGTCCGAGCCATAACTATATCAATGTTTTTTTCAAAGTCATTGGACGGCGTGTCATGTGAAAGAATTCAAGAATTAAAAGTTCAAAATGGCCATAAATGAAAATGGCATAATAATTCTTAAAACTTGCCATAAGTTAGGTTCTCTTGTTTTGTGAAGACAGCATGCAAAATAGTCTGTGTCAATGCAGCATGTGGAGGTATACGTCAGGTCTGTGACAAAGCTCTAGTTAATTTTGTTTTAATTAGTCCCCTACCATTTTCACTGGAGGGGACTTATGGTTTTGTATCCGTCCGTCCGTCAGTCCGTCACACTTTTCTGGATCCTGCGATAACTCTAAAAGTTCTTAGTATTTTTTCATGAAACTTGGAATATGGATAGATGGCAATATGGACATTATGCACGTTATTTCATTTTGTTCCTACATCAAAAATTCCAGTTGCTATGGCAACAAATAGACTAGAAATACTGCTTAAAATGGTGATGTTTATGTCCCCCACTATAGTAGTGGGGGACATATTGTTTTTGCCCTGTCTGTTGGTTGGTCTGTTGGTTGCTCTGTTGGTTGGTTGATCTGTTGGTTGGTTTGCGCCAACTTTAACATTTGCAATAACTTTTGCAATATTGAAGATAGCAACTTGATATTTGGCATGCATATGTATCTCATGAAGCTGCACATTTTGAGTGGTGAAAGGTCAAGGTCATCCTTCAAGGTCAAAGGTCAAATATATGGGTCAAAATCGCTCATTTAATGTACACTTTTGCAGTATTTCAATATTCAAGCTAGCAACTTGATATTTGGCATGCATGTGTATCTCATGGAGCTGCACATTTTGAGTGGTGAAAGGTCAAGGTCAAGGTCATCCTTCAAGGTCAGATGTCAAATATATGTAGCCAAAATCGCTCATTTTATGAGTACTTTTGCAATATTGAAGACCGCACCTTGATATTTGGCATGCATGTGAATCTCATGGAGCTGCACATTTTGAGTGGTGAAAGGTCAAGGTAATCCTTCAAGGTCAGAGGTCAAATATATGTGGCCCAAATCGCTTATTTTATGAATACGTTTGCAATATTGAAGATAGCAACTTGATATTTGGCATGCATGTGTATCTTATGGAGCTGCACATTTTGAGTGGTGAAAGTTGAAGGTCATCCTTTAAGGTCAAATAGATGGGTCAAAATTGCTCATGTAATGTCACTTCTGCAATATTGAAGCTAGCAATTTTATATTTGAAATGCATGTGTATCTCATGGAGCTGCACATTTTGAGTGGTGAAGGATCAAGGTCTAGGTCATCCTTCAAGGTCAAACGTCATATAGGGGGACATTGTGTTTTACAAACACATCTTGTTTCTGGATCCTGCGATAACTCTAAAAGTTCTTCATATTTTTTCATGAAACTTGGAATACGGATAGGTGGCAATATGGACATTATGCACGTTATTTAATTTTGTTCTTACGTCAAAAATTGTGGTTGCTACAGCAACAAATAGACTACAAATAATGCTGAAAATGGTGGTTTTCTGGATCCTGTGATAATTTTAAAAGTTCTTAATATTTTTTTATGAAACTTGGAACATGGATAGATGGCAATATGGACATTATGCGCGTCATTTCATTGTGTTCCTACGTCAAAAATTCTGGTTGCTATGGCAACAAATAAAAAAAATGTTCTGACAATGGTGGAATTTCTGACAATGGTGGAGCCGGTAGGGGACTTTTATTGCTTGGCAATAGTCTTGTTAATTATCCTTCTACAAACACCCGCAACCTATTTTCTGTAGACATAGACTAAAATTCAAGGATGTTTTGCGATAAATCATGTGGTTTTACTGCAATAAATCATGGAGTTATTCTGCAATCAAAACCTATACATATTGATGGGCTTTTTTACTTCTTTGAGTGTGACCTGCATGGGTCAGCCATCTCACAATTTTGATGCAAGCATTTTACAAATGGAATATATTCACAATATGTCACAAAAAACAGCCTTTCTAAACTGTTTGACATGTACTTTTAAGCTTTACACTGTCAAAAGCATACATTTGACATTCAAAAGTACAATATGTGTTCCTGTTTTTTGTTTGCATTTCTGATTTTGCAAATTGTGTTTCCCACTCAGATTACGTGTTATGCTTATTTAAATGCATAAGGCGCAGGGATATAGCTTTGTCATTGTCCGTGCGTCAGTCATCGGTCCGCCTATCAGTTCGTCCATCTGTCTGTCTGTCACTAACGTTTAGGGCTATATCTCAGACACTAAATAAGTTTCAACATGAAACTTCATAGGTGTATAGATATTAATGAGGATAAGGCGGGGGATATCAATTCAACGAAATTGCTTTTTGTTAAGAATTGAAAATTATAAAACAGGTGAAACCACTGTTGTAACATAAGATCGGCTTATAAACCACAGTTACCACACCATTGCATTTGACCATAAGTAAGTTGTATAGTCAAACTTGAGATCCCTTGTTTAAGTGCTTTTTCTCAGATTTGTGCATGTATTGAAGTTTGTCACTAAATGCTCTATATTGATACATGTAAACATTGGATCTAAAAAGTTTCAGGAAAAAAGCAAAAATTCAATTATAAACATTAAATAGTAACCCTCAACTCGAACCACTGGCCCCTGGAGTAAAAGTCTACCTCTTATACCAATCGGCCATCTGTGCTAATACAATTAGGGATGTACATGTATTTTTATGCCCCCATTTCAAAGAAAAGGGGGTATATAGTTTTCGCACTGTCCGTCGGTCGGTTGGTCGGTCGGTCGGTCGGTCGGTCACACTTCCTGTCCGCTCTCTAATTCAAATAGTTTTCATCCGATCTTTACCAAACTTGGTCAGAAATTGTATCCAGACAATATCTAGGTCAAGTTCGAATATGGGTCATGCCGGGTCAAAAACTAGGTCACGGGGTCACTTAGTGCATTTCAATGATTAAGCATGGTGTCTGCTCTCTAATTGGAGTAGTTTTCATCTGATTTTTACTAAACTTGGTCAGAAGTTGTATCAAGACAATATCTAGGTCAAGTTCGAATATGGGTCATGCCGGGTCAAAAACTAGGTCACTGGGTCACTTAGTGCATTTCAAGGATTTAGCATGGTGTCCGCTCTCTAATTGAAGTAGTTTTCATCTGATCTTTACTAAACTTGGTAAGAAGTTGTATTAAGACAATATCTAGGTCAAGTTCGAATATGGGTCATGCCGGGTCAAAAACTAGGTCACAGGGTCACTTAGTGCATTTCAAGGATTAAGCATGTTGTCCGCTCTCTAGTTTATGTGGCTTTCTGATTTATTTTGATATTTTAAGACATTTTTATGCCCCCGAAGGAGGGCATATAGTGATCGGACTGTCAGTTCGTCTGTCTGTCCGTCTGTCCGTCACACCTTGCGTTTAGATTTCGAAAAATGCTCATAACTTCTATGTCGCTTCAGATAGCAATTTCATATTTGGCATGCATGTGTATATGGACAAGGCCTTTCTATACGCACACAAATTTTGACCCCTGTGACCTTGACCTTGAGCTTAGGGGCCACGTTTAGGTTCGAAATCTGCGTTTAGGATTTGAAAAAACCTAATAACTTCTACCAAGCGTTTACACAGTTATACTTTTATGTAGTGACAAAGTTACAGTTGGGGGCATCCGTGTCCTGTGGACACATTTCTTGTTATACTTTATATAAGCAATCGTCATAGTTTCAAAAAATATAACCATAACAACAGAACACTCCAAATTATTGAATCCTTTTGCATTGCAACGCTTTATAATTATCAGATTTTTAAATCCTCAAAAGATGCATATATAGTGGATATTTAAGATAATGATAAATGTTCAGTAGTACCTCACAAATATCATAACTGCAACGAAAAGTTACAAATCTGAAAAAACTTTGTTAAATTTAGTCAATTTACCAAAACATGAAAAAGGCCCCTTTAAAAAAGTCAGTGTAGATTCACTTTAAAGAAATAACATTAGATTAAAGCATGCACTTTTACAACGGAAATAGCTTGAACAAGAAAGATCATGTGCCGCAAGTGAAAACACATGAGTAATGTAGTGATGACTGATAGCCAGATAAATGCAGCAATCTGGAGTTGATTTTGTAGTCTTATCCATTTATAAGTTTAAATATTGTTTGAATCTTTTTTTTCAAATTGATTTAATTGCATTTTCATAAAATGCATTAAAATTTCAGACATTGTAGGAAATCCTGCGGGCATGTGACATGGAACAATTATTATTGACAAAGGGTTTAAACTTGGAAAAAAATATATGGCTAACATTTCTCACAAGATAACAAAAATCAATGTATTACTAATGTGTCAAACCAAGCAATAGACATAACATAGACAACATTTTAATGTTTGTCATATTGACTATGGATCCTTGACGATACAGTTAACCTGTCAGAATAATGTTGCTCATCTGATATATGATTTTATTTTTTGAACGCACAAGTGCCCAGCCAAAGAAAATATGATAATAGTGTACTATATCTATGCATAGAAACATAATTATACAATTTCTACAAGTATTTTGATTTTGCATAAATAAATGTGTTTTCATGACAACACCACACCCAAACTGCAACAAAAAATGTCCAAGATGACAGTAGCCAAATGCAGATTGACGACGAACATGACGAAGCTATTTGTACAAGTCTTATGATACTTGAAACTGTTGATGACAAAGTCTATGCACCAAGCAATGGTGCTCAGTAAACACTGGAAACAGTGGGACAAGTTGAAGATGGTGTAGGCAAATTCATTGAAATACCATTCTTCAATTGGTACAATTCAGAACTTGATTTTCCCAATTGGAAGATTTTGCGACTCATTTTTAGCTCCACTGGCCAAAGGCTTATGTCATGGTCCTGTGGTCTGTCGTGTGTGAGTGCGTCCGTGCGTGCGTCCGTGCGTGCGTGCGTTAACTTTTTCTTTAAACATCTTCTTCTCCTAAACTACTGGTCCAAATCTGATGAAATTTCTCAAGAATGTTCCTATGGTGAACCTCTTTCAAATTTGTTCAAATTATGCCCCTGCACGGGGTCAAATTTGACCCTGCCCCGGGGGGTCAAAAAATTGAAAATTTGCTTATATAAGGCCTATTTTGTGCAAACTTTAAAAATCTTCTTGTCCGTAACCATTGGGCCTAGGGCTACCAAATTTGCTATGTAGTGACATCTTATAGTCCTCTACCAAGTTTGGTCAAATTATGCCCCTGGGGTTAAATTTTACCCTGCCCCGGGGGGGTCAAAACATTGAAAATTTGCTTATATAAGGCCTATTTGTGCAAACTTTAAAAATCTTCTTGTCCATAACCGTATGGCATAGGGCTACCAAATTTGCTATGTAGTGACATCTTATTGTCCTCTACCAAGTTTGTTCAAATTATGCCCCTGGGGTCAAATTTGACCCTGCCCCGGAAGGTTAAAAAATTGAAAGTTTGCTTATATAAAGCTTATTTTGTGCAAACTTTAAAAATCTTCTTGTCCATAACCATTGGGCCTAGGGCTACCAAATTTGCTATGTAGTGACATCTTATAGTCCTCTAACAAGTTTGTTCACATTATGCCCTTGGGGTCAAATTTGACCTTGCCCCAGACGGGGGGGGTTAAAAAATTGAAAATTTGCTTATATAAGGCCCATTTTGTACAAACTTTAAAAATCTTCTTGTCCATAACCATTGTGCCTAGGGCTACCAAATTTGCTATGTAGTGACATCTTATAGTCCTCTACCAAGTTTGTTCAAATTATGCCCCTGGGGTCAAATTTGACCCTGCCCCGGGGGTTAAAAAATTGAACATTTGCTTATATTAGGCCTATTTTGTGAAAACTTTAAAAATCTTCTTGTCCAGAACCGTTGGGCCAAGGGCTACCAAATTTGGTATGTAGTGACATCTTATAGTCCTCTACCAAGTTTGATCAAATTATGCCCCTGGGGTCAAATTTGACCCTGCTTCGGGGGGTCAAAAAATTGAAAATTTGCTAATATAAGGCCTATTTTGTGAAAACTTAAAAAATCTTCTCGTCCATAACCATTGGGCCTAGGGCTACCAAATTTGCTATGTAGTGACATCTTATAGTCCTCTACCAAGTTTGTTCAAATTATGCCCCTGGGGTCAAATTTGACCCTGCCCTGGGGGGGTCAAAAAATCGAAAATTTGCTTATATAAGGCCTATTTTGTGCAAACTTTAAAAAAATCTTCTTGTCCATAACCGTATGGCATAGGGCTACCAAATTTGGTATGTAATGACATCTAATAGTCCTGTACCAAGTTTGTTCAAATTAAGGTTTGATCAAATTTGACTGTAAATCCCCAGGGGTCACAAAATTGAACATATGCTTATATTGGGCCCATATTGTGCAAACTATAAAAATCTTCTTGTCCATAACCATTGGGCCTATTTCTACCAAATTCGGTAGGTAGTGACATCTAATAGTTCTCTACTTAGTTTGTTCAAATTATGCCCCTAGGAACAAATTTGACCTTGCCCCAGGGGTCACAAAAATGAACATATGCTTAAATAAGGCCTATTTTGTGCAAACTTTAAAAATCTTCTTGTCCTTAATTATAGAGCCTAGGGCTACTAAATTTGGTATGTAGTGATATCTAATAGTCCTCTACCAAATTTGTTCAAATTATTCCCCTGGGCTCAAATTTGATCCGGCCCCGGGGGTCACAAAACTGAACATATGATGTTTACCAGTGGAGATTACTGCGGCCGTTTGGCTGTGACCAACAACATCAAAATCTTGTAAACATGAGATAAAACCCTGTCATTTAGTGCCATTTTAGGTCAGATGGTGACTGCTTACAAAGGCATTGAAGTAAGAACATTTGTTATGAATGTTTTTCTTATAAACTGAAAAAAGTCGGGTTTTATTTAAATATGTCGAAAGTGACCATATATCCGGATGAAAATATTTTGGATGACATGTTAATTTCATGCCTTTTTTGTAGTGTTTAAACCAGTTTAATAATATATTATTGATGTTAAAAACACAAATTCCATGAACATGATATAATTATTTCAAGGAAAGTCAATATATGATACTGCACGGTAAACTCAAACTTTGTATCCAAGAGAAGGTGTTGAAATTAATGAAGTGCAATGTTCTTAACTATCGTATATGCTGCTTTTTAATAACTAATGATTCATTGTTCCATTTGTGACTCGTGACTGATCATGAATTGTTGAAATGATTGTCAATTGCTAAACAATCCATATATATTTCTGACCATTTTATAATTTTCTTAATATAAGTTATGAATTGATCTTAGAAGTCAAATGTATTACTTAATTAAATACATTTATAAATACAAAGAAATAATCTTTAGATTATCATAATATTCTCAGGCCTGTTGGTCGTAGGGATGTGTGGGTTGATGAGCAATTTCTCTATTTTTATCACAATTATTTCTACTCTACCTGATCATTTCCTTCATATTCCATTTTAATTCAATTGACGTCTGCAACCTCTTTCAAATTGGGAAAGTCCAAAATGTGTTGTTTGGTAAAGGGTTAAGGCATTTTGATTCCTATGGGATTTGTGAATCTGTTTCAAATCAAATGCGTAGATTTGATCTTCAGCATCTAAAAATATGTGAAATAGAAAGAACGACAATATCTTTTGGAGAGATAAATGTACCTACGTTATAAGCAAAGGACCTGTGCAACAATTCCGAGGCTTTTTTGTCTGTTTAGTTATATTTCTTCATATATATAAATGCTCACCCTTCCAACTTTAAGCGCCCAGTGGGACGAGGGATAGAAAGAGAAAGTCACATGCTTGAATACATTTCAACCCATGCGCATTACACGTTTTTTTCGCAAAGAAAAAACAGTGGAGCGATACAGGGCCATCATGGCCCTCTTGTTTCCCAATCTGATGATTTCACAACGCGAAAAATTCCCAAGGGCATGTGTACCGGACCCGTTCCCAATTGGGTGAAAGAAATGACTAAAAGTAGATCACAGTTACAGTACAGATCTTGTAAAGTAAACTCCAACATTAAGATATGACAAATTTAAACATATTCCAAGCGAATTCATACACATGAATTTCACTATAGAAATAAAACTGTTTATCTGAAAAATATTTAGGTCTCGGTAAAATTTGGGTCATTGGATATAAAAAAAACTGGTCAACAGGTTAAAGGTTACGCAAAAATTGTTGAAACTGTAGAAGCTACCCTTATGATTCATTGGTCCGAATTTGTATCATCGCAATATCACAAAAACTGTCAATTTTAAGTTAAGTGTATTAAAAACTTAGGTTACCATTTAAATGCTTAGAAAAACTTATAGACACTCTGAATGCTATATTTTGTTTTAGTAAAATGAAACTTGGTCTGAATTTTTAAGGGTCACATGGTTTATGTAGATTTTATAAATATTAACATACTATGCACCATCAGTGCCCCCAACATGCAAAGCCAATAGGTTTATTATTTTTTATGTTGACTAACATCATTAATGTTAGTTATGATCCTACAGTCTAGATTACATTCCACACTCCATGGACCACATCCTTTTAAAGGGGCCTTTTCACAGATTTTGGCATATTTTGAAGTTTGTCATTAAATGCTTTATATTGATAAATGTAAACATTGGATCTTAACAGCTCCAGTAAAAAAATCAAGAATAAAATTAAAACAAGGAAAAAAAAGTAGCCGGTACTAGGGCTCGAACCAGTGACCCCCGGAGTCCTGGAGTTAGTCTGAAGTAAAACAGCTCCAGTAAAAAAATCAAGAATAAAATTAAAACAAGGAAAAAAAAGTAGCCGGTACTAGGGCTCGAACCAGTGACCCCCGGAGTCCTGGAGTTAGTCTGAAGTAAAAACGCATTAGCCATCTCGGCTATTCCGCCGAGTATACACAAAAGAAGAATTTTATACCTTATATAAGCAATCTTCGTAGTTTCGTAAATTTAAACGACAACAACAGAACTCTCCAAATTATTCAATCGTTTCGCGTTGCAACGCTTTATAATTTTTAGGTTTTAAAATCGTCAAAAAATGCATATAATGGCTATATTAGACCATGGTAAATGTTCAGTATTACTGTTTCCTTACAAATATCATAACTAAAACGAAAATTTGCGAATCTGAAACAACTTTTTTCAATTTTGTCAATTTACCAAAGCGTGAAAAGATCCCTTTAAACACTTAGACAGACCAAAAACTACTTATATATGTTATATTCTGAACGGGCTTGTCACTTAGGTTTTGTAAATTATGTCTAATGTTGTAAATGCATAGTGATTCTCTACAACAGCGGTTTAAATTTGAATGCAGTTGTATAAGCTGGTCACAAAAAGAGGTGACATAATTTGTATAACAAAATGACTGTTAAATATTCTTTGCTTTAATATATTCATTTCATTTTGTATTTTGGTCCTCTAAAAATAGTTTTAGCAAATGTGGTTATTGGCCTGTAAGCTAACTGACTGACGGGATCGACTTATTTTTCGTGGGAATGTTACAAATTAGCTATGTCGTGGGAACGGCTTACTTAGTACAGGGAAAAAATCGAGATAGAAAACAGAGGAGTGCAAAACTAAATAAAAGAGGAGTGCAGTATATTGTTTAATGCAATTCTCCTTTTATTTAATGCACTGCTCTTTTTTCATTGCATCACTCATGTATTTAGTTTTGCATCCCTCTTTTTTCTCGCGTTCTCTTGACTTAGTTAGTCATTTCCACGACATAGCTAACTCGTTCCATCGAGTTATTATGTCGTGGGAACGATACAGAAAAAGAGGATTGCATTTAAAACAAAAGAGGAGTAAATGCCACATCTATGGAAACATACATCAGAGATCTAAATAATATGCCCGTTTTAAAAACGGGACATATAATAGTTTCACCCTTGGCGGGCGGCGGGCTCTTCAGGTTGTATGCTGTTTGCTGCTCATCAGTGGCTCATGGGTGGAATGAAGCCTTTAAACTTAAAACTAGTAAGAAAGATAATGTATTAAATTAAACTTTAAAAGGGACTTCAAATGAGTCAAAATGTGCATCAAAGTGGTAAAGGGTTACTACATTCGGAAGCAATCATCTATACACAACATGTAGTACTTTTTAACGTAATATATTATTTGATTAAATTCTTAATTGCTGACTGACATGGAAATTACATTTAATATAAATATATTTTAATATATTCATCAATAGGAACTTGGCATAAAACAGGGATGAAGTTAACATTGACTTATCAACGCCAATTTGAAGTTTACAACACTAAACTTGTAAAATATATAGAAGCTTTTAGTTGAATTTGCTATGATAACATTACCATTGTAAGGATTTAACCCTTTCAGTGCGGGAACCGAATTTTGAGGGCCTTTGCAAACAGTTTGGATCCAGATGAGACACCACATAACGTGGCGTCTCATCTGGATCCAAACTGTTTGCTATTCTGATAGTATTCTTTGAAAAACAATCGAAGAAAGTGCTAATTTTAGAAATTCAGCAGACGATCTTTTAGCAGACGAAAAATTTCTCAGCATGCAAAGGGTAAATATTCACTCTCTTCATTCACACCATCTACATACTGCGAAAGGAAGATTTTAATACTTAGCCATGCCAGCACACTTAAACCGCTGCTTGAAAACCATTAGTGTTCTTCTTAACAAGGAAGATTATTGACAGCTGGTATGGTGATAGTGAGAAGTGTTCAATCCTAACTAAGTGATGTAGGAAGCATATACAGACTAAAACAATACCCTCATTGTGATTATGCACTAGAAAAAGTATTTTGCTTTTATCGAATGAAAACCCCAGTCCGGTCAACAACTTAGTTTTCAGAAGATTCAATGTGTGCATTATTGTATTATTATGGTAAAACACTTTAAAGTCAAGTTTATAGTTAATTTAAGCAGAAAGAAATAAATTCCATTAACCAGTTTCAGTCAAACGCCTTGCAACGCAAAAGACCCCATCCTATTTACAAACTCGTTGAATAAAAACACTGTTCACAGTGCTCTGTCAATTCTAATACAGATGTACCTAGCTTGTTTTCTTCTTAGCTAACATTAGCACAATGTGCTTATGTAGTGACTTTGTGATGACATTTATTCCCATTGTTAAACACACATTGCCCGTTATCAAAAATTACACTGTTAAAACACTAGAGATTATATTTATTTCAAATATTCACGAAACTTTGTCAGAACATTGGTCTAAATAAAAAATGTGTCTATTGCAAAACTAGGTCCAAAAACTAGATAGCTCCGTCAAATGAAACAAATATGAGCATTCTAGAAGTAACATATTTACCCAATTAACCCCTTGATTGTTCTGGCTTGTTGATTTACACATGTATTTCCTTTTTTGTGGAACTCATTCTTAAAATTAACCCATATATTAACTTAGCGCATTATTGTGGAGCATTGACAGAGCTCCAGATTAGGTGTTGTGAAATTCTAAAATTACTACCAGATTTTCAAAAAGAATTCTTAACTCTGAAATTTTATTCTTAACACTACTACTAAGTTTTGGAAAATAATTCTTATTTTTTCTTAATGACCTAAAAATAAATTATAATGGTTATTTTCATGCAAAAAAATCAAAATAAACATACTAGCAACTTTATATAATGCGAGTTCAACGGTGTCTTTTCAGTATTATACAATTTTATTTTTCAAATACCTTCATATGCCCAAACAGTGCTTAGATCGCATGCCTTAGATAAATTTTTACATATTTCACAATTAAAACGGGTCTCCCCTTCAATCTTTTCAACGATTAGCCACGGGACTTGTCCCTTTCACTCGTTCAATGTTTTTTGTGTTTTTTTTAAGTTAGGACCCATCGTATCGCGTTTTTGTTTAGCTTTTCCGACTGTGTCGGCAACTGATCATACAACATTGTATAAGATCTTTTCTATAATGTCTTTATAAACATTTAACTTCGGCCCACTTTGCGTGCAATATGTTAAAAGCGTGTTTTTGGACGCTTTGCAGTTTTTTTAGGACGTTCGATGGGCGCCGCCATTGTTTTTGGACAGATAGACTGTATACGCCGCTTTTATTGGAAAAAATGCTCTTTGTTACACAAACCCGATAACCATTCTATATAAGCACCGCAAAGATCTTTAATACGCGAAAAGAACTCAATAAAAATAGATACAAACCGATGTAAAAATAATATTCGTAACTTGATTTTGTAATTATTAATGATACGACAAGATTTTAAAATTAATACGCAACGGCATTGAAAATAATTCGTAATTACGAAAATACGACCCTTATCTGGAGCTCTGATTGATAAGTTTTACTTATATTCTTGTTTTTTTAATATTAAAATGACTCTAAGCAACACTTAATTAAGAGTATTGTAGAATCAATTTAATGAATCTTTTTTGTTAAATAGTATCATTGTTGTGCTTTTACTTTCACTTTCCACTTTTGCATTAATATAAATACAGTGACCCCGCGTTTATCCGGATCTTGATAGTCCGACCATCTCGCGATCTGGACGAAAGTCAAGGGGAACAGATTTATTATGCAATATTTTGCCCCGTTTAGACAGGCATCTCGCGTTCCGAATCCGGACGTAGATTTCGCAACACAGATCTGTGTATTTAGCTGTGATTATGGCTTGTTAATAGGGATGCTTCCCAACATGGGGGCATAATCGCCCACTCGCCGTATAAACAAAAGCACAATCACCGAGGCGTGAAGTATTGTTGTTTTAGGCTCAATCGTCATCCCGTGGTTTAAACAAAAGCGCGTTCACCGAGGCGTGAAATATTATTGTGATTAGGCGTTAGAGCTAATAGGCGTGACTAAACATGATTTGACTCCGACTTAAAACTATTATTGATGTCGGCATTACACAATGCATCTTAAATGATACAATGATCTTCTTAAATGTCTTTAATGAGCTGAACACGCGACCAATTAAGACGCTGATTACAATTGGACCGTCATCGTGCGTGAAAAGTTGTTCTAGGATTATTTAAGCAATCCATTTAAAACGCATCGAATGTTACGTGTCGCTATTTTAATCATTTCAACATTCTGTTGTATGAGACGGGTTATAAATAAGGATATTAAAACAGTATCGCAGTTTTATATTTTATTTGCCTTCAACACTCTTGATTTGTGACGCCACCAACGTACAGCTCGCATTCCACCCATTGCAACGTCTTTTCACTGCGGCAGTATCACACGAGAAACACGCAGTCCTCATGGGAAGTGTATACAGCAACGAAATATGGATTAGATACTAAGCTATCAACACCTATCAGTGTGATCCTAACATTCACAAAGCTTTACGTCATGTTTGTACATGTACATGTACTAAAATTCGGTTTTTGTATTTACATTGTTTAACAACATTTTATTTTAGTAACTAAATAAATGTCTGCGTAACAAGAAAATATCATTCTTGACGGGAAATAAGTATGTAAATGTACATAAACATAAGGTTTATGTCATACGGTAAGTATTTAACTCTTGAAACGGCACTGGTTTCGATAATCCGGAAGATTCGTTAATCTGGAAATTTCTACCGGAACGTACGTGTCTGAATAAACGCGGGGTCACTGTACTACAATAAGAAATGTGCGATGTTTTCTCAGACTTAATACCACCATTTTACAGTTTAAAGCACAGAAAATGTAAATGATATTAAAAGTTTTAATTGAACGATTTGTATGGTCACATTAAATTCTTGTAATTAAATATTCTCCCTCTAAATACTGCAGAAGGAAGTTTTTGACGATGCTTGGAAGCGGCTCGTCAAAGTTATCATACCATGAAAAAATTCTTCACACTAGCGACCTATGTAAAAGACCGAGCCAGTCCGATTGAGATAGCTCGATTTTTCTAATCGGCATCAGATCATATCATTGATAAAGGTAAAGGAAGCTCAGCTATAAATAGGACAGCATATTCCGGAAAAAAGATTTAATCATAGTTTGAAAACGTTAATTTTAAATTAGTTATATTCATGTTGCATATTTAATAAACTTTTCAAACAGAAATTACAGAGCCACATCAGTACACATGCTATGTTTGATAATTCATTCGTTTGTTGGATATTATTTGCTGTTTTAAACACATAATGTATTAGGTCATATCGCGGAGATTTAGTGACCCTTACCATGTGTTCATGGGCAAACCCACCTCTTCAATTGCTCTTACCACTATGTGCTCATAACTACTTTCGGGAATCATCATGAAATTATTGCCGTACTTAACGAACAAACATGCCTAAGCTTATTGAATTAGAGAAAAAACAATAATCAAAAGAGAAATATTATATGTTCATGCACATGGGCATGTGAACTCAAGTCCGTTCACATAACATTATTAACTTAGGAAAGGAAACAACGAAATATTAAGTTTGGTATGATATACATGTGAAATTAAAGAGCATGGTGTAATTAAAGAGAATTAAAGAGAGATATATTCAAAACTTGACATGCTCTTTATCTGCTGAAATGTAATGTTATAACCCAAAAAACGTTTTACTGTAAGAGAACTTTTTTATGGTAAGTGCAGGTACAGCAAATACACGTCAAATTTCTTTTGACAGATATTTCTTGTTGTATTTGATTGAGAGTGTAACCCGCCACCCAGTTTCGCTGAATGGGCCAAGTTCCACACGGAAATACTTCCCTGTAACCCCCAAATTTTTTCGTACCCACATTTTTTTGTACCCAATTTTATTCGTACCTATTTTTTTTGTTTCGTACCCAAAATTTTTTTTCGTACCTACATTTTTGTTCGTACCCATTTTTTTTTCATACCCAATTTTTTGTTCGTAACCAAATTTTTTTTCGTACCCATTTTTTTTGGGGGGGGGGGGGCATAATTTTTGTACCCATTTTTTTTCGTACCCAAAATGTTCGTACCCACAAACACAATTGTGGTGATGTAGATAAACTTAAATTGATGCTTTTATATCCATCCTCTTCAAAAGCATTGTCAGTACTTTCATTAATACTAAGTCATAACCGCACACTTCAACCACTGCTTGAGAGCAATGAGTGTTCTTCTTAACAAGGAAGATTATAGACAGATGGTCTATTGATAGTGAAAAAAGATTTTTGTTTTGGTATGATAGAACTTTTCAGGGCTATATCTCAAATAGGCTAAAAGATTTAAACATAAAACTTCATGGTTGTGTAGAAATTAATGGGAAGATGAGCAATGCACAAGAACCATAACCCTTCACTTTTTTAAGAGTTATTGCCCTTTGTTGTTGTTATGTCTATATGTTCTATAACAGGGTTCGACATTAATTTTTATTACAGCCAGACCATCGGACTAGCTCCTCTTAAAATGTACTAGCCCGAATCTGATGTCTACTAGACCATAAATGACATAGCAAATAATCAGAATTGTGTTGTGTAACTGTTTAATCAGGTTTTATTAGAAAATAATTAGTGAACACAAGAAAGTTATTTTGATGCCCAGAGTAAAAAATAAAATAAAACTATTTAACAACATAAATTGATTGTTGTAATTTTACTGTTTATCACCAGTTAAACAAATGATGTCTGTACAGCAGGTGACATTTATTAAACGTTATCAAATTCTGGCCTCCTTGACCGCTGTGTTCCATGCTACCACAGCTGCAATGCCCTTTTCCATCATAATCTGTGTCAGTTTTACCGTCGGATTCTTCTTTATTAACTTATTTGTCGGACGAAAATCCAATCTTGATCAAAGTCACTCTTTAAATTACATTCTCTCATCTGCTACGCCAAAATGTTTACATTGACGATACCGATTTTCGATAGAAGTCGTAAAAACATGATGTAAAGTTCTACGACACGGCAGAAAATCATTAACTATTTCAGTGCTGGAACCGAATTTTGAAGGTCTTTGCAAACAGTTTGGATCCAGATGAGACGCCACAGAACGTGGCGTCTCATCTGGATCCAAACTGTTTGCTATTCTGATAGTATTCTTGGAAAAAAAATTAAGAAAATGCTAATTTTAGAAATTCAGCAGACAACATTTTAGCAGACTACAAATTTCCTAGCATGCAAAGTGTTAATATTCATGACAACTTTACCAATGAGAACAAGCTATTTTTGCGGGAAGCTCTCCTTCGCGTCTAAAAATAGCGATGAATCATGTGAATGCTCCGCGTTTATTTATATACGCTAGTTTTGTTCTGATGTAAATAATGGATACAATAGTTAGTTTACATATTAACATCGGTTAGTTATAGTAATATGAATCAGTATAGATTTTGTATGTACGACCAGCTAGCCCACAGTTTTACTAGCCCAACCACCGATCTTACTAGACAATGTCTGTCGGACGTGCCTTAGTGTCGAACCCTGTATAATTGAAAACAAGGCAAATTCATCATTTGTTTTTAATTTCATTCACGAGTTACCAAATTATGTCTTTTTTATGCAAACCTCAGCATTGTTGGGTTACTTTTGTCTATGGCAAAGTGAGTTCAATGTTTACACCAAGCCATTCATCAAAAATGAAAACAGAAACAACAACACGTTAAAAGAATTAGATATAACAGATTATGTTCACTTTGTGTTGTAATAATCAGAGTAATAGAAGCTTTAAAAACAGATATGAGCCTTGCGCTGGGAAACGGGTTGAATGCGTAAAGAGTTTGACTCCAATCAGGGACACCACTTACAAATTGGATTTGGCTTAGAACATATTTCTTTAAAACAAAAATTCTATAAAAGTGGAAAGTTTTATCCCTGATTGGCCTGGTTATTCCTGAAGGTTCATGTATAATAGAACAACCAGCAGCAGCTGCATGTTGGCTGTTGGGCAGTTGGCATCCACTATTACATCTGCTCACTATTTCAAGGCAATTTAAGTTGATTCTTTATGAAAGTTGTCAATAATGTTTGTGGGCAGAATTTTGTGTACAAGTTTAGTAACAAGCCAGATTCTCTGTACTTGTTTAATGAAGAAAAAATGACCAGTAAACATGTGTGCCAATGTACTCACGATCAATGTAAACCAGTCTTCTAACTGGGTGCATTTTGTTGGCATTCTCGTTCTTAACTTATTTTTGTGTATGAACTGCCTAAAAAAATGCGACTTGTCTGAGCATAAATACCATCAGAATTTATGCAATTGGCGTAATTTTCCTGACAGTTTATACAGTTTTAAGTGTGCTGTCACATTGCAAAACCGTGTTATATTGTCTTGAATAGTTTATGGCCTGTGTGGATGCTATATTTTTAAATCTTTTTCTATAAATAAGGAATGTAGTTGACACTTGTTTATAGTTTCATTCCATTGTTCCACAAAAAGTTGTAACTCTGTTGCTCTGGTATCTTCAACACCATTGAGTAATTAAATGCTAATTAAATTGAATGCGTTTTAATTCCCTTTTATTACTGTTAAATTTGAGTTACAATGCTATGAGGTTAAATTTCATTTACACTTGGATGTATTATGAATATTGCTGGGCCAAGTGTGAGGTTGAGCGATCCAAAACCCGTTTAAACCCCCAATGCTTTGCATTGACCGTTTCAAGGCGGTGACCCCAGCTTTATTCTTATTTGTGTTTATGTTGTTTTGTATTGTGCTGTTTTGTACTGTTTGGGCAATCGGTCACTTGCCTTAAATAAAGGACCTACTAATTGTTTATAATAATAATTCAATACTACTCCAGCAGCTGGAGTTTCACTCCTTTATACTGTGTCTAATGTAATGTCAAATGGTAACTTGTTGTCAAGGTTGGACCTTGCAGTAAATATAAAAATGACCTTCTGATGATGCAACTAGATATTCACTTCGTTGATATTTGATTTCAGAGGACACCCTTCCTGAAAACCTTGCTGGGTGCGACTGCGCCATATGTGACCCTTCAGTGAAATGAGATTCCAGGCGGAATGTCAAACCGGTACTACTCCGGTCTCCAGCAATAGCCTCAGCCTTGGACGCAGGTTCATGATGCACCCATGGCCTTACTTATTTCTGAACATCTCAATCTCAAAGCAGTTGATGTGAATTAATGATAATAACCCTCCACAAACCACGTTTTGGAGAGGGTATATTGGAGTCAATTTTCTTTAAGTTGTTTAGTCAAAGCGGCATTTTTTGCATATATTATAAAAAGATTTGTATCAAATCTAAATTTCTCAAAGGATTAAATTGGAACTTAAATTGTGTTAAACCGTTGAACAGTAAGTGAAAAGTGGTGATTTTGTTGCATGCAAAGCCCCATCGTTTCATTGGCCAAGTCACTCTTTTACCCAGTATTATTTTACTTTCAGTATCTCACTATAATGGGAAATCAGAAGATATGAAACTTATATTCTAATCAGGGTTTTAACTAACATTTTGCCCACAGTTGCGTTGTAACCTATATGCAATTCTCGGTTATAACTAACATTGTGTGATTGTGTCCACAGTTTTCGCAAAGTTGTTTGAATAGTAGTGTCTAAAAACAAATAAAGCATAGTCACTTGCATCCCTTGTAATCAATCATGTTCATGAAGGAGCCATTGTGAAATATTATGTTGCATTTTGACAAATTGCCAAGCATATGTCTTTTAGCTTATCGTGTTAAGTGTTTGGCAGTACCAAGCCTAGTCGACGCAGCAGCAAAAACAACAGTAGCAGTCTAGTAAGCTGTCTTACATGTTTGAGCTACCTAGTTGTAGCAGTTTTCAGCAACGTTGTCACAATATGGATTGTTTTAATAAAACCTAATGGAGTTATAGAGCATAATTACTGATTCTCGTGTAAGATCGTACTTTTATAACGCACTTTCATCAACAACACTGATGCATATGCATGACAGCTAATACAAGTATAAATGCACAAACTTAAGTATGAATTTCTTTATAATTTAATTTATTCGCAAACATTAGTTTCAAAACATATTTAAGCATATCAATATTTGTATGCACCCCTTCGAAGAAGAGGGGGTATATTGCTTTGCACATGTCAGTCGGTCTGTCTGTCGGTCCGTCCACCAGGTGGTTTCCGGATGATAACTCAAGAACGCTTGGGCTTAGGATCATGAAACTTCATAGGTAGATTAATCATGACTCGCAGATGACCCCTATTGATTTTGAGGTCACTAGGTCAAAGGTCAAGGTCACGGTGACCCGGAATAGTAAAATGGTTTCCAGATGATAACTCAAGAACTCATATGCCTAGGATCATGAAACTTGATAGGTAGATTGATCATGACTTGCAGATGCCCCCTATTGATTTTGAGGTCCTTAGGTCAAAGGTCAAGGTCACGGTGACCCGAAATAGTAAAATGGTTTCCGGATGATAACTCAAGAACAAATACGCCTAAGATCATGAAACTTCATAGGTAGATGGATCATGACTCGCAGATGACCCCTTTTGATTTTTAGGTCAAAGGTCAAGGTCACGGTGACCCGAAATAGTAAAATGGTTTCCGGATAATAACTCAAGAACGCATATGCCTAGGATCATGAAACTCCATAGGTAGATTGATCATGATTCGCAGATGACCCCTATTGATTTTGAGGTCACTAGGTCAAAGGTCAAGGTCATGGTGACACAAAATAGTAAAATGGTTTTTGGATGATAACTCAAGAACGCATATGCCTAGGATCATGAAACTTCATAGGTAGATTGATCATGACTCGCAGATGACCCCTTTCGATTTTGAGGTCACAAGGTCAAAGGTCAAGGTCACGGTGACCCGAAATAGTTATATGCTTTCCGGATGATAACACGAGAACGCTTACGCCTAGGATCATGAAACTTCATAGGTACATTGATCATGACACGCAGATGACCCATATTGATTTTCAGGTCACTAGGTCAAAGGTCAAGGTCATGGTGACCCGAAACAGTAAAATTGTTTCCGGATGATAACTCAAGAACGCTTTTGCCTAGGATCATGACACTTTATAGGTACCTTGATCATGACACGCAGATGACCCATATTGATTTTCAGGTCACTAGGTCAAAGGTCAAGGTCACGGTGACCTGAAACAGTAAAATTGTTTCCGGATGATAACCCAAGAACGCTTTTGCCTAGGATCATGACACTTCATAAGTACCTTGATCATGACACGCAGATGACCCCTATTGATTTTCAGGTCACTAGGTCAAAGGTCAAGGTCACTATGACAAAAAACGTATTCACACTATGGCTGCCACTACAACGGACAGCCCATATGGGGGGCATGCATGTTTTACAAACAGCCCTTGTTTAATTTGCTTTAATTTATTGTTTGATTTTTATCATGTTGCCTCTCTTTTCCTAACCAGGTCAAGGGTCACCCCACAACGTTGAGTGCCTAGCGATGAAATCATCCACCGTTACATGTAGTTGGTCAGTAAAATGAGCGTTTTGTCTGCATATAACGTAAAAAGATTTTATCAAACAACATCTACATTTCTCACGGGATTAAATTGATACTTCAGTTGTTTGATCCCCATGAAGTCTTGCTTTGATTGGTAGATGGTCATCTTGTGACAAAGCCCTAAATTATCATTGGCCAAGTCACTTTTGCACAAGATCAAATTAATATCACTGTATCTCACCACACATGGGATTCAGAGGCTGTGTAAGTTATATTCTATTCAGGGTTAATAACTAACAAATAATGTTGCAAAAACTTGTAATCAAATCCCATGCATATTTGATGCAATAAATACGTTTAAACTAACTAACATTGTGCCCACAGTTGTGTAAAGTTGTGTGAATATTTTTGTTTAAAAGAAAGAATAAAGCATTTGCATAACTTGTAAGGAAAAATACAGTGACAAAGAACAGTAACTGTTTATAGTCTTCTTCTCTAATTTCCTCGCTTTCTTTCATTTCTTTATATTTTATTCTCTACAGCATATCTCAAACACTATATAACTAATTGATCCTTAAAATATAAATGGATGGCACAGGTGCCATGTTTTACAAATATTATTCTACTCTCTAAAACAAATGTCATACACGCAAACACATGTCGGCAGGGATTTGGTACTATTGTGATAAGCTCTTGTTTTTCTAAAAAATGCAAATGTGTGTCGAATATCAATAGGACATGGTGTTTGTTATAAATCAATTTAAAATATTAAATTAATCTACAACAGCGCACTCATTCTGACACGTTTTTTCCACCATACTTTTTGTCGGTTTGTAAGGACGCAATTAAAAAGAGTGTGTATCCGACTTTGCATCAGACCCCTATTAGAAGTAGCGCCCTGCCTATAAAGAGACTAATCAGTACCGACCTGTGCACATGTCTTTTGCAATAAACAAGCTGTCATACTTTCACTTGTCGTATTCTCAGATGAGTCACTATATCAATGTATTCAAGGTTAATTTTTACTTTAAAAAATAACAGTGCGTAAATGTAAACCCTGTAAATTCAAGTTATTTCAAAATAAAACACAAGTAAATTACTTTTAAACTGTTCTCACGTTAGTTTTTGTTATTGTACTGAAACATAGAAAAGTGTTGCATTTGGTAAATCTTCATATATGTATAACACTTTTTCTTGAACAAGTATATTTAAACCATTTCTTGTTAACCCGCCACGTGTATTTTATGCCCCACTTTAAAGGAGAGGGGGTATATTGTTTTGCAGGATGTTTGCCGGTCTGTCGTTCGTGTGCTGGTAGACCAGTTGATTTCCTATAACTAACTTGTCAACAAATTGATATATTGGCTTCATACTTCACATGTGCATTGGTCTTGGACAGTAGATGACCTCTATTGTAATTGGGGTCACTTGTTCAAAGGTCAAGGTCACTGTCACAATAATTGTGAAAATGATCTGATCCATAACTTGTCAACAAATTGACCAATAGGCTTGATACTTCACATATGCATTTGCCTAGGACAGTAGATGACCTCTATTGAAAATGGGGTCGCTAGGTCAAAGGTCACAGTCACAATACTTGTGAAAATCCTTTCCGATCAATCAATCATCAACAAATTGACCTAGTGGTTCGATACTTCAGATGTGCATTGACCATGGACGGTAGATGTGCCCTATTGAAATTGGGGTCACCAGGTTAAAGGTCAAAGTCACTGTCACAATTAGTGTGAGAATCGTTTCCAATGAATAAAAAATTTACCAATTGACTTTAGAACTCACATGTACATCAGTCTTAGACAGTAGATGATGTCTATTGAAATTTGGGTCACTAGTTCAAAGGTCAAGGTCACTGTGACATTAAGTGTTAAATTGGTATCAATTCGATATGTCATCAAGGAATTGAGTGATGTGTCTCAAGGCTCTGTTTTGGGAGGCATCTGTCTCAGACCGCGGAGCTCTTGTTTTTATTTAAACATTCTTTAAATAAAGTTTTGTGATAAACCAAAATGAACTAATGTTCTCTCTCTCTATTGATTTTAGCCTCAATGCATTGAATGCATTCACAGTTTCAACATGCTTTACAACTCTAGAACATCGCTTGAGTTAAATCTTTTGACATTACCTTGTTGATATGATAGGTCGAGGCACTGACAAACGTTTTGTTGGGTTGAAATCAGTTGGGGTTGTCCTTGAAAACGCTAGTATTGCTTTGAATTTGTTTTGTTTGATGCATGATTTACTTTTATTCCAGAAAACCTGGGTTGCAGAGCAATGAGTATGTCCCAGGAGCATTTGCAGTCATCGTCTGCAGATTATGAGATCCCCATGCTCCACAACCCTCAGTCTATGAACATCATGCAGAGCGAACCTTGGGTTAGTTTTCCTTTTTCATGGCCTTACTTTCAGAGATTGGTGGGTGCATGTAGATTTAACATTGTGTGTCAATACATCTTTCAATCCAGCTGTGGGTTTTTTTGGTCGTGTGTGAGCTAGTCTGTCGGTCGGTCGGTCCGTCGGTCAGTCCGTATTAAGTGTCCGCTTTCTAATTCAAGTTGTTTTCATCCGATCTTCACCAAACTTGGTCAGATGATGTCTAGGTCAAGTTCGAATGTGGGTCATGCCGGGTCAAAACTTGGTCACGGGGTCACTAAGTGCGTTTTGAAAATTGAGCATGGTGTCTAGTACTTTTTAAAACTTAAGCATGGTGTCCGCTCTCTTATTCAAGTAGTTTTCTTTTTTTATTCCATTTTTAGCTCGACTATTATATATGAAAAATATATTGTGGAGCTATCCTACTCACCCCGATGTCGGCGTTTCCATAAGCGTGCAAATGTTAACGTTTTCGTACTACCCCAATTTTTCCTTGACATATTGCTTTCATATTTTGCATACTTGTTTACCAACATGACCCCATCCTATAAACAAGAGCAGACAACTGTATCAAGCATTTTGACAGAAATATTGCCCCTTATATACTTAGAATGTATTATTGATAAAGCTATGTTAAAGTTTGCGTACTACCCCGAGTGCTTTATATACCATTTTGCAAGCTTTTGTATTTTCTGTTATTTCGTAAATTTTCGTATTTCCTAAAAATCTGAAAAATTACCATTATTTGTAACGCGTGATGTTGCATCTTTATAAAATAGCATTACCCACTGTAAGGTGTGCTCACTAAATCTGAAATGGCATTTAAACATAAGCCCATGATCCATACTGTCGAAGGCTTTATTATATCGGAAAAAATAGGAGACCGTTTTCGTTACTTTCATCCATTAGTTCAATAATTTCATGCAAAAGTCTTACATTTTCGCCATTATATCTTCCTTTGATAAATCCTGTTTGATTTACACTGGTTATATTATTTAAAAGAGGTTTTATACGATTGGCAATGGATTTTGTAGCTATTTTGTAATCAACGTTAAAAAGCGAGATGGGCCTCCAGTTATCGATCAAAAGGGTGTTCTTTGCGGTCTTAGGTAGTAAAGTAATTATGCTTTGTTTTTGCAATTCTGTTAGATTATTGGTGTCTAAAGAATAGTTAAGAGAATTAACGACATATTGCTTAATATAATTCCAAAATATTTTGTAAAATTCTGCAGATATGCCATCTGATCCTGGACTTTTATTGTTTTTCATGTCTAGCAGTGCTTTAGCGCATTCATACTCTGATAGGTATCTTTGTTCATTTTGCGTTTGTTCTGGGTTTATTTTATTGCAGATATTGGTATGGAAACGTTCATGATGTTTATATCTATATTGTTGTCTTTTTTATAAAGATTCTCATAAAATTTGGCAGTGTTTTAATATTTCGTTTTGATCACGTATTACAGCATTATTATTAGTTTTTAGTTGTTCAAGTAGTTTTCATCAGAGCTTCACCAAACTTTGTCAGAAGTTGTAGCTATATAATGTTTAGTTCAAGTTTGAACATGGGCCTTGCCGGGTCAAAAACTAGGTCACGGGGTCACTTAGTGCGTTTTAAACATTGATCATGGTGTGCGCTTTTTTGTGAAGACAACATGCAAAATAACCTGTGTCAATGCGGCATGTGGGGGTATTTGTCACGTCCGTGACAAAGCTCTAGTATTGGTTCATTTATTTTATAGTAGTGAAGTTTTCAGTCAAAAGTAAATTGTGGTTGCATCGGTTGCCTTTTGCCTACCTTACACATACATCTCAGTAAAACTCTTCTCCAGCACGTTTTATTTGCTATTGGCTAGATGGCCCTGTCTTATTGTTATAAATGATAAGGTGATATTTTTCCAATGGAAGAAATGTATGTTTCTCGAATATCAACCCATATTTCCTGATTGATGGTAAGATTTATAGTTAGTTGGTAATAAAGTGGTTATGATTAACTTTTCATGTAACTCAATGTATAAAAGTGCTATTTTTGTTCTTGTTTATCATCCGTAACACATACAATGAACAACTGACATTAACTGTTATGAATCTTTCTTTTTTCAGACGTACCTTGACGAAATCAAACCAGCAAATCAGAAGGACAGCCTGCTGCTACCGTTGTTATCATATTAACCCCATACCGAAAAAGCTCCGAGATATAAAGGCTGTTTAAAATGTGCTTGTCTCTACATACCCCGTGTCTGGTGTGAACATGTACAATTGAATGTCTCTACATACTCCATGTCTGCTGTGAACATGTACAATTGAATGTCTCTACATACTCCATGTCTGGTGTGAACATGTACAATTGAAGGTCTCTACATACTCCATGTCTGGTGTGAACATGTACAATTGAAGGTCTCTACATACCCCATGTCTGATGTGAACATGTACAATTGAAGGTCTCTACATACCCCATGTCTGGTGTGAACATGTACAATTGAAGGTCTCTACATACTCCATGTCTGGTGTGAACATGTACAATTGAAGGTCTCTACATACCTCATGTCTGGTGTGAACATGTACAATTGAAGGTCTCTACATACCCCATGTCTGGTGTGAACATGTACAATTGAAGGTCTCTACATACTCCATGTCTGGTGTGAACATGTACAATTGAAGGTCTCTACATACCCAATGTCTGGTGTGAACATGTACAATTGAAGATCTCTACATACCCCATGTCTGATGTGAACATGTACAATTGAAGGTCTCTACATACCCCATGTCTGGTGTGAACATGTACAATTGAAGGTCTCTACATACTCCATGTCTGGTGTGAACATGTACAATTGAAGGTCTCTACATACCTCATGTCTGGTGTGAACATGTACAATTGAAGATCTCTACATACCCCATGTCTGATGTGAACATGTACAATTGAAGGTCTCTACATACTCCATGTCTGGTGTGAACATGTACAATTGAAGGTCTCTACATACCTCATGTCGGGTGTGAACATGTACAATTGAAGGTCTCTACATACCTCATGTCTGGTGTGAACATGTACAATTGAAGGTCTCTACATACCCCATGTCTGATGTGAACATGTACAATTGAAGGTCTCTACATACCCCATGTCTGGTGTGAACATGTGCAATTGAAGGTCTCTACATACTCCATGTCTGGTGTGAACATGTACAATTGAAGGTCTCTACATACCTCATGTCTGGTGTGAACATGTACAATTGAAGGTCTCTACATACCCCATGTCTGGTGTGAACATGTACAATTGAAGGTATCTACATACCCAATGTCTGGTGTGAACATGTACAATTGAAGGTCTCTACATACCCCATGTCTGGTGTGAACATGTACAATTGAAGGTATCTGCATACCCCATGTCTGGTGTGAACATGTACAATTGAAGGTCTCTACATACCCAATGTCTGGTGTGAACATGTACAACTGAAGATCTCTACATACCCAATGTCTGGTGTGAACATGTACAATTGAAGATCTCTACATACCTCATGTCTGGTGTGAACATGTACAATTGAAGGTCTCTACATACCCCATGTCTGGTGTGAACATGTACAATTGAAGGTCTCTACATACCCCATGTCTGGTGTGAACATGTACAATTGAAGATCTCTACATACCCAATGTCTGGTGTGAACATGTACAATTGAAGGTCTCTACATACCCAATGTCTGGTGTGAACATGTACAATTGAAGGTCTCTACATACCCCATGTCGGGTGTGAACATGTACAATTGAAGGTCTCTACATACCCCATGTCGGGTGTGAACATGTACAATTGAAGGTCTCTACATACCCTATGTCGGGGGTGAACATGTACAATTGAAGGTCTCTACATACTCCATGTCTGGTGTGAACATGTACAATTGAAGGTCTCTGCATACTCCATGTCTGGTGTGAACATGTACAATTGAAGGTCTCTACATACCCCATGTCGGGTGTGAACATGTACAATTGAAGGTCTCTGCATACTCCATGTCTGGTGTGAACATGTACAATTGAAGGTCTCTACATACCCCATGTCTGGTGTGAACATGTACAATTGAATGTCTCATCTTTGGAATTGGGACACGTGGAAAATTAGTGATTTGATTCAGACAGAAATCGCATAGTGACAAATCACAACAAAAAATGGAAAGCAAGAAAGTCTTGTGGCCAGCAATGTTTTTATGTGACCACTAAGTTGTGTTCAAAGAAAAACAATAGTTCATGTTTTATTGGAACTATGATGCTGTCAGTCATTTTATGTTGAAGGCTTTAAATAACTATATTTAAATATAATAAGATTAAGATTACTTGATAAAAGAAATAATGTTATATAGTATTTTAAGCGCAAAATTTACAAGTCTATCCAATTACTGTGTCTGTATTATGACATTTTATTTTGGAAATGTTAAGGAAAATATAATGTTAGTAAATATATGTCTGAATGTTGATTTTGACATTTGTCAAAGCTGTTTAAATGATGCTGGTAACTTCGACAAAATTTAAAGAAATGTATTATTTTCATGTAATGAGACATGCTTCAGTTTTTTGTGGCTTAACCTGTAATATAGAGGTGGTAGTTACAAGAATTGTTTAGCCAGATGGAGAATGTTTATGCTATGGCTTTGATACTCTTAAGTGTGCCCATTGGTGTCAGGTTTTTATCAAGAATATTGTTTATTGTCTAACAATTTCTTGAAAATATTGCTTAATTTTAGACAAAATCATTTAATCTTCCTTAAATTGTCTATTCTGTATTCACGACCAGTTATTTATTAATTTGCATGAATATGATTTATGAATGACTTTTGTGTTGCTTAAAATGCTGTATTTGTTTTGGAACTGAGTATTTAAAAACGAAAATATGAGGTGTAGGAAAAATGGCCAAAGTTATGATAATTATTTTTTTGTTTTTGTAAAGTTTATTATGCTTTATATGTTTGTGTATAGGCATTTAGACGACCAGATTAACTTGACCAATAATTCGTGCTCACTGTATATATCGGTCAGTACATTAGTCACTTGTATATATAGCGATTGTGAAATGATTGTATTTGCAATGTAAATCATGCGTTTATTGTTGCCATTTTGATTTTCGCTGTTAACATTTATTTGTAATAACAATTTTCATCATGTACATCTTTTAGGTGCCAGATAATATAAAAAAACATTGCTTGTGGGAATGCTCATTTAAAACTTTCTTAATGATACAGAACAACACATTTTGAAGAGGCAAATATCCTTTAGACAAGAGGAACATCTTGTTACTAGTACATGTAATGCCTTTCACTAAATAAAGTCAAGCAACTATTGAAAGATTGGTTTAACTTTATTTTGCATTATTTTAAGAAAAATTAATATATTCAACTTGGAAATCAGTCAATTGCAAATCAAGCGAGAGTGATGAATATTTTTAAGCAAGATAGAGGGATGTTTTTGCTTGAAAAAAAGTTGTATCCCTTGTTAGATAATGATTTTGTTCATCTCTCAACATAACAAGTGCATTCATACAGCTATCAAAAATATGACACACTTAATACTCAGCCATCAGTTTGTATTGGGGTTTTGTGGAATACTTACTAAACTAATATACGTCTGTTCAATGAATTAATAGCTATGGTACAATATGATACTCAGTGTTAAAAAACATGTGTAATAAAAATATAATGGCATTTATTTGAAATCATAAAATTTAGTTTTCCATACAATGCTTACAGTTTTGCAATTGCGACGATAAAGGAAATTTTCTGCTCAAAAAAATGTCTGTTAAAGACATGTGTATATTGTAGCAATTATATTGTACTTGTATTTATATTATACATGATAATAATTGACTTATGGCTGATGATAGCGGCAGTTTACTATTTGTGTAACAGTTTGGCCATATTTCCTTAAACATGTGATTGTTTATAATGAACTGTAATTGAATGCATGAAACATTGTTGTTCTGTTGCTTAACAGCTGAAAATAGCTTGATGTTTGTTAATTGTGTGAAATGTTTCAAATTAATCATATTGATACATAGAAAATAAAATTACATTTTGCGTTAATTTAAATGCATATCAAACAATTGTTACCATACAAGCATATTTGCATTGAACTTAATTGATACTTTGAGATGCAATTTTTACATTAATGTGTAAATATTTTCAACTTTTCCAAATGAACATTTTGCATTTGTAAATATAGGGTTTATATAAACTTTATAGAAACTTATTAAATGCTTTATATAAATTGATTGTGTATCTCATATTGATTAAAAACTCTCTTATTTATTGCACAGTTGTGTGTGCATATGTCTGACTTATGTCTTCATAGTCCTTAAAGTTAAATTACTGTAAATAGTATTTTATAATAATGTTAAAATATTTATCTAAACTATATACAGGTTATCTGTTAAATTAAGTTTCATACATTTGCATTGTCTAGCTAATTAAATTGGGAGTGTTTATATTCTTGCCTACATGCAGTGTATGGTTTAGACAAAGCACATTACACAACTCATGTTGTTTTATCCATCATTACAAACCAGTGTTAAGTCCGTAGAGGTTAAAGTATACTAAATATTTCGGTTGTGCAATGCTATGCTCTCTAAATAAATCAACACCATTTATTGATTTTCTATGTGGGCACCTAAATTCCTATGACTTTATTTGTGAATATTTATTTGAATATTTGAATGTGCGGTAGGAAAAACATTGTTTGCTTGAATGTTAGAAACTTAAGGTTGACATCTTGAAAGATGGCAGTAAACATTTGACTGCAGAGTAGCTGGGGAAAAGATTGCTGTTAAACAATGTAAGACAGAACTCCACGCAAGATATGTCATGCATGCGATATGCATGAACTATCTTTTTTAATTAATTTGGATCTGAATTATCTTTAAGAAATGGTATGGTTATGAGGGTCTCTATGTGCAAAATGTTGCATTTATTTAGTGTACAAGTTATTGCTTAAACATTGAATTTGTTATGGAAATAATATAGTTTATGTGACTTAAAGAGATTTACATGTTTATGTTAGTGATGTGTTTTTGCTGATCCAAGTCTGTTCCTGCACACTATTTAAAGTAGATAACTACAAGTTATCTCATTTAAATGGGAAAAGTATTGTACTGTGAAAAAGTGTTGTGAATTCAAATAAAAATACTATGAACCGTTGTATTGGTACTATATTTGCTCCCCTATTCAAACTAGGGGACACATATTGATTTTGGCCTATCCGTCCATTAGTTCGCCGTCATACTTTGGTCGACATTGGTTTACAGTCAATATCTTATGAAATATTTCATTAAGAGCTTTCACATTGTAATTGGCGTTCGCGGAGATTTAATATCGTTTGATTTTGGATTTCTCCGGTAAAGTGTCAATGTCACATGGGTCTCTAATGTGAAAATGGTAACAATGACTGGATTAAGACTTGAGCACACCATCGTCTTTGCATTCAGTATATACTTGACGTAACGTTAAGGAAATCGCTTTAAGGAAATACACCACTAAGACGTTTGCACACTTTTCTTCATGGTGACAGACGTTATTGAGACGTTGTCAATAATAATAATTTTACTAAATCATGCTGGTAAATCCTAAAATTTGATAACTACTGTGATGCAATTTGATGCTGACGAAGTCATGTCGCCAGAATAGCTGCATGCTATTTGTCAAAGCAAAATTTGCAAATGCAGACTACTCTCTGTTGATAACACAGTATTGTTTTCAATATATCAAATAACACACATTTTAGGGAAAGGCATTTATGAAAACCTATCGGTAAATGCCATTTGTCTTGTATTGTGAGACAGAACTACCTAATAGTAGAGTGCCTATGATACATGTAGAAGGAAAATCGTTTAATTATCTAACCACACATGTGTGACGTATGCAAGTCAAAATAGTCTACGGACATTTACCAGTTTGCTATAAACAACACAAGGTGAATTCTCTTTTCTATCGGCAAGTATTGTGCTTAGATGTTCTATTTATAAGACGCAATAAGATTTGTATACGGGTCATGCAAAAATTGATCTTATGCAATATGATCCCAACGTAGCTTCAGCCAGGCCTGCGCAATCGCACAGTCTTGTAAGAATATGAATACTGAATAAACTACTCTGGAGTTATTACCAAACCTTGCGTGCCTTTTTTAAAGCGAAAAGCCTAGCCATTGATGGGAAAGTGCGCAGGCTTGGCTTGAGCTACTCTGGCCGCATATGCCATAAGACCGATTTTCGCATGACGCGGATGATATAGTTTTATTTGAATATGGGGAAAAACTGCGTCTCAAAGCCAAACAGCTTATTTGGCATAGTAAATATAAATAGTAAGTATAAATAAGAAACATGCAGTTCTCTGTTTTGGAACAGCTTGATGCGCAGAGGAGATTTGACAGGACCTTCGCGGAAACGTCGATTGCAGTGCCAATGTGAACATATCCTTGGAAAACCGAATAACGTGTGCCTGAAAACGAGCATTTGTAATAGGATTTGTTTCTACATTTTGGATATGTTTTGACTGCGGCATCATCGCTTTCTACTGTCTTCTAGGCACTAGTCAGTTAATACATGTATCCTCAAATATAAATTTACGTGTTTTTTTCACGTAATGTGCCTGTTCCAACGCCGACCAGTTGCATATACATTCTGTATTTTTCAATATGAAACCGAGAAATAATAGTTTTATAAATATCTTAAAAATTTACTTATTACGCAACCTACCATTGGCTGCAGAGTACGGAGCACCTTCCACCTTAACCTCGCACAGAGTGAGTACATCGTTAGGAGTGCTACGCGTAATCCGTACCCACTGACCGTACACCGGTGTAGGTAGCTCAAACGTGTATGAAACGCCGACCTCTCCAGGGTGAAACCCTTCAAGAGATTGAAAGCCGGCCTCCGATAACCCGACGTAAAGCTCGACGTCTCTAAGTCTAATACCTTAAATACGTGTATAACAACTGAAGACTTAGCGGCCATAGACTTAGAGGTCTCAGTGGTGTAGTGGATATGGTGTCCGCCTAGCGATCGGAAGGTCACGGGTTCGATCCCCACTATGGGAGCGTTCTTTAGATTACCCCTATAAACACCAAGTACTGGTTATAGTCCCAGGAAACGAACTCGAGAGCGTTAATTACTTTGATATCAACTCGTCCAATAAACAGCTAATATTCAAACTATGGATATGCCCGATACACTGCCCTTTGATGCTTTAACGTGAGTATATTGTCCATATATGGACAATGTTTGATTCAATGCATATTATTTAGTATTATTTTGATATTTTATTGACACGCGCAATGATGGACAAGTCCTGAGTATAGGAATTATCACTATATGCAGATGCATACTCGTGACAGAAATTATTGTAACCATCCGCTTTTATTTTAGACAAGTGACGAATGTCCTACACGACGCATATAAGAACCGCGTTCTGAGAAAACTGGGCTTAATGCATGTCTATCTATCTTTCAATACTGCCGGAACCCCCTTGCGGGTACTTTTGGCAGGTGCGCGTGTCAGTGCAAGAATAAAAGGTTTAAAAGCATTGAAAGGGAGACTTCAAAGCATGAAAGTGAGGTGAAGATAAAAGTGTGATAGTGTTAAACAAGAAGAAACATAATTATAGGTTAAAAGTTGTTTAAAAATCCCTGTTTTGTGCATTCAGGGACGACTGGTGAGTAGAGTGTGGCTAAGGCAACGCTTGTACCCCTCTAGGTCTGCCTGCTGTACAACTGAGGCCGGTAGGCTGCTTGTACCCCTCTAGGTCTGCCTGCTGTACAACTGAGGCCGGTAGGCTGCTTGTACCCCTCTAGGTCTGCCTGCTGTACAACTGAGACCGGTAGGCTGCTTGTACCCCTCTAGGTCTGCCTGCTGTACAACTGAGGCCGGTAGGCTGCTTGTACCCCTCTAGGTCTGCCTGCTGTACAACTGAGGCCGGTAGGCTGCTTGTACCCCTCTAGGTCTGCCTGCTGTACAACTGAGGCCGGTAGGCTGCTTGTACCCCTCTAGGTCTGCCTGCTGTACAACTGAGGCCGGTAGGCTGCTTGTACCCCTCTAGGTCTGCCTGCTGTACAACTGAGACCGGTAGGCTGCTTGTACCCCTCTAGGTCTGCCTGCTGTAAAACTGAGGCCGGTAGGCTGCTTGTACCCCTCTAGGTCTGCCTGCTGTACAACTGATGCCGGTAGGCTGCTTGTACCCCTCTAGGTCTGCCTGCTGTAAAACTGAGGCCGGTAGGCTGCTTGTACCCCTCTAGGTCTGCCTGCTGTACAACTGAGGCCGGTAGGCTGCTTGTACCCCTCTAGGTCTGCCTGCTGTACAACTGAGGCCGGTAGGCCGTTCCAAAGAACTATGGTGTAAGGAAAGAAGGAATATTTAAAGTAGTTGGCTGATGTATGGACTTGTCTGAATGAGAGTGGGTGCATATGACGAGTCATCCTCATAGGCCTCTCAAGATATGATGGCGGCAAAATGGCTACCAAGCCATACACAATTTTGTAAAAAAAGGGTCAGTCAGGAGAGGTCACGTCGGTCCTTCAAAGTCTGCCAGCCAAGTTCAGTCTGCATACCGGTTACACTGCTGTAGAATGAGAAGTCGTTTTTCACCAAGCGGACTGCTCTACGTTGTACTTTTTCTATATTGTCACTATTTTCTTTTGTATGTGGACTCCAGACAGAGGACGCATATTCTAACTGGGGTCTAACTAAGGTCTTATAGGCTACTTCTCTGATGTTTTCATTTTTAGTCTGTATATTCCTGCGGATGAAACCAAGAGATTTATTAGCATTCGTTGTAATGTTGGTAATATGTTTGTTCCAAGAAAGATCATCTGAAATGGAAACACCTAACTATTTAGCACTGTCTACGACTTCAAGGATTTGTCCATGTAGCCTGTAATTGAAGATGAATTTATGTTTTTTTCTTAGATGTGCGTTAAGTGTCGTTCCAGATTAGCCTGTGCAGCCCGCACAGGCTAATAAGGGACGACACTTTACGCCTTATTTGTATTTTTGCTAAGAAAAGACTTCATTTAAACGAAAAATGACATAAAAGCGGAAAGTGTCGTCACTGATTAGCTGTGCGGACGCACATGTATTATGCCCGGTTTTCTCAGAACGCGACTCATATGGTTAGGGTTCTTGTTAGTTGTCTATTACTAGACATGTCTGAATTCCATACGCCGAAGAGATTTGCGTAAATATGCATTACCAAACACGGCATTGTTTGAACAAACATATTGACTTACTAGACATGTCTGAATTCCATACGCCGAAGAGATTTGCGTAAATATGCATTACCAAACACGGCATTGTTTGAACAAACATATTGACTTACAACACATAAAAAGATTCTGATACGAAACATTATATTTTGACAATCTTTTTATATAAACGATTGAACGGTTTTACATTTTACAATATATTTTCATAACGATTTTCCACACGAGAAATGACAACGCACGACAAACCCATTCATTATGAGTTTCATCAAATTAAAGGTTCACACTTACGTCATACATTCCTCTTGTAAATCTTGACGCTTCGGATGAGGAATATCTGCTCGAGATTCACCCATCATGAGACGTTGTGAGACGCTGTGTGGGTGCATGACTGGTCTTCAATCAAACGCGATTTCGTATTTTCGTCAACGTTACGGTCCGCCGTATATGGACGGTTGGTGTCTGTTTGGTAGGCAGGTTTACCAAAGGCAACGTTAACGGCGTCTGTCTAAGAAACAAGGTTGGGTGAATGTAAATGTAGACATTACTACATTGGCTTTGAAATATCGCTTTAATCGGTAAATCCTCCGTGAAAAGGTAAACGGTGAAAAAACACGCCAATGAAATATATATGTATATATATATATATATATTATATATATATATATATATATATATATATATATATATATATATTTATTTATACAGTCAACCCGAAAACACACATCGCTTTGAACATCCATAACTTCATCTATAGTGCATCGATTTCCATGAACTCGGTCTTATTCAACGCAGAAATGAATTTCCTTTCTAAAAATGTACATATCTAATGTCCATGTAAATGAACGTAGGTCACGCGAATTGTGTATCGTGTTATTTCTTAAAATTTGACCCAGCATCTGTCAAAATATTACAATACATGTACATTTCCAGAAAGGGTAGTTATTTCTGCATTGAATAAGTCGTGAATCCTCAAATTTTGATTTTCTCAGGCAACCGTGTAGGTCAAGTTCACGGGCGGGTTCACACATTAGAGAATTGTTATGTTGAATCTGAAATTGCAAACAAACCGTATTATCCATAATCATGAACAACTCTTGTTGGGATAATTTGACGCTTATCAATGGCCTTAGGACTTTTTAAACACGAAATGTGATCATTGAGCATGTTGATATAACGAGTTAAGATGGCAGGTTTCTATTGCAGAGTGATGTATGCCCGTGCGATCTATAACATTTAATAAGTCTATGGAAAAAACTGTACTTTGGGATTCTGGATAAAATTTAAAAAAACGGGATTTATTTAAAGAAAAACGCCCAATGGTATCACGTGTCAAGTACTCGAAACGTATTAAGACGGCACCTACTCATGCTAGCGTGGTGGTACTCTTAAACCCTCGATGAATTAAGAATCTCTACCGTGAATACTGGAATCGGCGGACTGCGCGGAGGAACCACCAGACGATCAACGGGCAAGAAGGTGATTCTCAGCAAGGCGTTGTGGCACGCTACGGGCACGACAAGACACAAAGGAAATCGTGGACGTCCACTACATCCGTCTCTGTCTCAAGCCGTCTCGACCCTGTTCGTCGACGAACTGCGAAAATCTTCCTCACTCAAATCTAAGTCATCACACAAGTCATTCTGCCATCATCAACCTCGCCCCATCGATCAGAACAACAAGTGCTGTGGCGACGGGCGAACGACGAACCGGCAGATGCGGGCACACTGGAAGCCGTAGGCGTAATCCTGCACGCAGGCGGTCTAGGTTATTGGTTCCCCCTTAAGTTACAAGGAGCAGCAGTGGAGTCCGGCAGATCCATAAACGACTGAGCAGCCCTCTTTAAGAATGCACTGCTCACTTACAGGTATGAGGAAAGGGCTAGAAAAGGTGTCATAAAAATTGCTCGCTCAAACCTTCCCAAGACTGCTTATCGCGGCTGGAAGGGGGCCCTACACCAGCAGTCGGAACAAAAAGAAAACAAATAGAACGAGAACAGTTCTTCTCACGTTAGACGTATTTTACGTGCGCAAACCTGTGCGCAGGTACCATACAGACATACCACACTAGAATAGCTCTGATATAGAACGAACTCGTCAGATACGGAAATGACATCGTAGACTTCCCAGTTAGCTCCCATTTATGAAAGGAAGGAAGCATCGTACTATGCTCAGCTCCTAAGCCTTTACCCAGAATAAGTGAAAACAAAGTTCTACGCAGACCTTCATACCGTCATTACAGAGTCCTTGGGCACAATGAAGTGGGCCAAAGCAACATGAATGGTCTTCTTTTGCCCCAAACATGGGCGAAACAAGAACCGCTGATCACAAACACGATCTTCCGCCAACCAACCCGTAACTGAACGTCATGGATGCACCCTCGCTCAATACACTGGCTCTTATTTACTATGTTTCCGTGAGATAGAGGGATTTATACTAAAGCCACAGACCCATACATATGAGCCGTGCTCTGTGAAAAGAGGTTTTAATGCATGTGCGTAAAGTGTCGTCCCAGATTGACCTGTGCAGTCCGCACAGGCTTATCAGGGAAGACACTTTCAGCCTTTATTACAATATTAGTTTGAAGAAAGTATATTCTTAGAAAAGTCCAATTTAGGCGGAAAGTGTCGTCCCTATTAGCCTGTTAGGACTGCACAGGCTAATCTGGGATGACACTTTACGCCCATGCATCAACCCCCTTTTTCCAGAGCACAGCCGATATGATACATACGAAACGAAAACATACTTAAGAAATGCTTTCACAGGATTAATGGTTAAATCCCGGCAATAAGGTTTTTAAAAAACCACAAAAGTTCTCATTTTGCAACAAATATTTTGTGTCAGTCGTTCCGATTATGTGCTTTAAAAATCTTATGTAAGTTTAAAGTGTTTGCATGTAATTTGTTACTGTTTAACCAGTTTGTTCTGTTTTGCTGACTGCCTCGTGAAGTTCGCGTTTTGCATCGCGTATTTTGTAATTTTGATAAATCTTTTTTTTCAGTTTTCATGACCCACATACCATTTAAATAGCGAATGCTTATAAAATAAACAACTAAGGCTTTATTTACTGAAAACAGCAAATAGCGTACTATGTAACTGGCAATTTAAACGTTAATTTATAATAAGCTTGAATACAAGTTCAGAAGAAACAGTCCCTGAACACCGCGACACTGAAAGCTTTATACCCTTGCATATATTGTTTGTACAGTCAAAACTTGCTGAGGACTTACGCGTATATACGATCGTATTACTATTTTTAAAACGATAAAACGATATTGTATTAACGACTTTAATACATTTCAAACGAAGTCGAGCATAATAACGTAACGTTTTTTTTTCAATGGCAAATAATGTTTTGCTTTCTTGTACTCAAAACAGGTACTCAGTTGTGTAATCCCAATTTGTGCAAATTCGTTCATAGAAAACATGGACAAATTGTAATCAATTATATATCAAACACGAGTCAATTTGTCGGTATTGGCGTTAATTTGCTCGTGAATTTTCCATGAAGTAAGAACATATGAAGTATTTGATGTTTTATAACATTTATCAGTCATGTTCATAAATTAATTTGATATTGCAATAATAATATAATTCGTGTACTGAGAAAACTGGGCTTAATGTATGTGCCTACAGTCCGCACAGACTTATCAGGGACGACAATTTCCGCTTAAGCTAGATTTTTGGTAAAAAGGGACTTACTTTAAGCAAAAAATTCTGTTTAAGCTGAAAATGTCGTCCCTGATCAGCCTGTGCGGCTACAAAGCTAATCTGGGACGACCATTAACGCACATGCATTATGCCCAGTTTTCTCAGAACACGACTTATATATTCACATTGCAATCGTGTAGGCTCTCGTTACGCGAGCTTGATTATTTAAACTATTTGTTAAGAGGCAAATCAACTGTTTTTTTTTATAAGAAAAGCTATCTGCAAACAAAAAATACCGTAAAAGCGGAAAGTGTCGTCCCTAATTAGCCTGTACGGACTTCACAGGCTAATCTGGGACGACACTTTACGCACATGCATCAAACCCTCTTTTCACAGAGTACGGCCCGTATTTAATCTTTGTTAGAATGCCTTTTAAAATGTGGTCTCATGGGATCTTTCGAATGAATCGCAGCACTTATTAGTATTGGTGTGCGCAAAATTAAAATAATCTTGTACATTTAATGTTCAATTAAGTTATAAATTAACAGAACTTATAATTCAGAGCTCCTGTTATCGACATACAATTCTTATTCGGAACATCACTAACAATAAACTGCAATAATGTAGCGGTAGAAAATAGCGTTTCATTAGTAAACGAATAATTGAGCATAACCTGAAAGAAAACGTATTTCGTGAAACGTATTTTGTGCCCATAATATTGAACAGGAGGAGTGCAAGCTGGTACTTTTTTTTTAATTCGGCGGTCGAAAATGAAAATGCGAGGAAATGAATGTGTCAACCAGATACTTAAATAACAACAAAAGTTTTGTTTTAGTAACGTTTGATGATGTCATGAGGGAAAGTTGTCGATTTTAATAATTTAAGAAGAATCGGAAATCAAAGTTATGCTATTGAAGCATGTGGGAAGGAGAAATGCGGATACAATATCAAAGGAAGAACATTTTGTCATATGAAAATAGTGTTTACAATAGGGAGTTTAAAGCCATAGCGCAACTAAGACCAATGGGACTTTTAACCCATGTATGCCCAGTGGATTCTCCCATCATTTTAAATTGGATCAATTTCATTCCAAAATTAGGGATGTCTAGTATTTTTATTTATATATTTAGAATATTTCTTACAGAAATTCCTGTAAGCAAACAGCGCGGACACAGATGAGACGCCTCAAGCGGCGTCTCATCTGGGTCTGCGCTGTTTGCCAATGCCTTTTTTCTAGACGCTAGGCATAAATGGGTTAATGCATGACATATTTTAAATACACATAAAATATTTTTTTGAACGAAAACACTTAAGTTTCAAGTCATAAACAAACTGTTGTTTGTTTTTAAGAAGCTTATAGGAATTTCAATATACCGAATTAATATACGCGCCAACGTTAAAATAATGTTGTTGTTTTTTTTTGTTATAAAGCTGCATTTACTTTTTGTATAGATGATAACTATCTTTTTTTGGAAATGAGTAATGAAACTTAAAAATAAATAAGCAATTATATTAAGAGTCTTATTTCATATTTCTCATTCTGACGTTTAACAACATACCTGTATAATTAACGGCTATGTTTTATTTATGTTTGTTTTATGAGAACAACAAAAAAGAAAATTATTTGGTTTTCAGTAGTTGTAAGTTGAGGTTCTTTCAAAATCGGTAAACGAATTAAATATGTGTTCATTTTCGTATTAAGGTTGTCAAATTTAAGACGAAAAACGAAAATACGGTATATGGACGGACTCTGTATCCACTGACCATTGCCCATGAGTTTGCAACGACTGCATTTAATTTTACTCAGTGTTCTTTCATGAATATTATGCACATTACACGGACTTTGTTTGAAACTAAATATTTTTTCTTTTTTCAATGTTGTATTTGCTCTTATAATCAGAGTGCATTGTCGTCTATTTGCTTAGCGACAGCTTAGGTAGTTTGTTAAATGTACTAATTACTTCAAGTTCTACTTGACCTACAATTTCGCTGCCTACTCGTTCTATCATTTGGAATTCCGCTGAAAATTTATGGAAACAAAACAGGAGAAAACAAGTAGTCCATAACAGAAGTTGGTACTTTGAAATTCTAAATTATGTCTGAAAACACTTTAAAAAAATAACAATTCTCTTTCTTCTTCTCATCCATATCACATAAAACCACACCGGGTCTCTGCGCAAAGGTAGGATTCCAAAACTTCAGAACTAATCTGTAATCTTCCGTTTTGAAATTCATTACTTATTCAATGTGCAGGTAATGTAGACAGAAGATTTTATCGCGATAAAATGGACGATAAAACTCTCTTTTTAGAGACCTCTTGTGAACTATGAAAATTATCTGTAATTTCCATAAGCGGAGCGTATCAACTTTTAGTCTCCTCTAATATTCCCCTGATGATCTAACAACTACGTGATGGGTATATATATTAAATATTCCCTTACTTATAGACTTAAATCATCCGTCCCAGTGTCAGCCTTTGAATCTTGCAAGTCATAGTTAAAAACAAAACTTGGCATGGGTCAACGCCAAGGTTTCAAATAACACTCGTGGATGGCAGACCAAGAGCAGATTATAATGGGTTCATGCTCTGTAAAAAAAGGGGTTTAATGCATGTGCGTAAAGTGTCGTCCCACATTGGGACGACACTTTACGCAAATGCATTTAACCCCTTTTTCACAGATCACAGTCAATATAGTTATTTTAACAGTTCTGATAATATGTTAACTTTTATAACCTAACGTCCATCATCAGCAATCTTATGCCCTTACTTAGCCGACCAATCATAGGCAGTATTTTCAGCTCAAAATTCAAAGTAGCATAAAAGGATCAGTCTTTTTTCAATTTCATTCGCGTGCGCTTCATAGTTTTATTTCGACCCATGGTGCAAAAAGGTACCTTGTGTACTTTAAATTTAACGGTATGTGGTACCATTTTGCACCAAGCGATTTGGAGCGATTTGATATATACCAACAATACAATTTTACATTGAAACCATTCAATCGATATTTCATTGTCCTGAGTAACTGTACTAAATGAGTCTGAGAAAACTGGACATAATGCATGTGCGCAAAGTGTCGTCCCAGATTAGCCTGTGCAGTCCGCACAGGCTAATCAGGGACGACACTTTCCGCATTAATTGGATTTTTGCTAAGAAGAGACTTCATTTTAACGAAAATGTACTGCACAGGCTGATCTGGGACGACACTTTACGCACAAGCATTATGCCCAGTTTTCTCAGAAATAAATCGGTTAACAGGCTAATTCAGATTATAAATAAAAGTGGGATGCAATCACGTGACAGACAATTTGGCGACGTCCATTCCGAGATTCGTATTTTTCGCCATTGTATGACCTTGAATACCTTTTTTAATGCCGCTCACATTCCAGCCATATAAACGAGAAAGTGATAAGAACAATAGTAGATTGCAACACTATCTGATTTGAAAGAAGCAATGTATCTAACTCGGCCGAACTACAATTTGATTATTGCCAATGCGCGTGCGTGAGCATTAGGATAAGATGTTTTTAAATACTTTTTATTACGTTAGTTCTTTTTACTTGTAAAAAGCTTTTGTATTTGCTGAAGAATTCACGTATATATCAACCCCGCAGTATAATATTAAACCCTCTCCCATTCAGAAGCAAAGTGAAAATGACTATGTGCAAACAGCATAAAACCAGAACAGCTTTGGAATAACTCGCAATTTGTTCAGGTTTTATGCTGTTTGCTACTCACCAGTATCTAAGTGTTGGAAAGGAAGCCTTACACACTTGAAGAAAGGCCTTTAATTTCAAAGTACTTTCTAAGGGACTACACATGCTGAAAATACGTATCTAAGTAATAAAGGGTCAAAACACTCACATACGCATTTCAGGCCATGGTATGTTAAGCCTAGCCGATTCGATAAATTATGCAATGATAGAATAGTAACATATTCTCTGTATGAAGTGGGCATTACAACATAAAACAAGCAATAGACGAGTTTAACATTCCCAAGTTGGGGGATGATCACAACGAGGAAATCAGGTTCAGTGAAATATGCCATCGAGATTTTTCCGCCAAAGCGTGCTTTATTATTTATGAAATCGTTATATTGTTTGATCATAGAACCACTTTATGAACATATAGTGTATACGTGTAACAAAAATTGTAACAGTTCACGTGACAACTACGTACTCCACATGGCACCAGACACACTTTGGCGTCGTTTTATTACAATAAATATGATAACGTGATATTATTTCAGTATTTTTTCTCTGCAGCTTGGGACTATAGCGAGAAGAGAGAGAAAAGAAGAGTATACCACTTTTATAAAGATCACATGATGAAACTATTTGAGCCTTGTTTTGGGATAACTGGGCTTAATGCATAAGCGTAAAGTGTTTTCCCAGATTAGCCTGTGCAGTCCGCACAGGCTAATCAGGGACGACACTTTCCGCCAAAACTTGATTTTCGATACGAAGGGACTTCCTTGAAACTAAAAATACCAAAAAATCGTAAAGTGTCGTCCCTGATTAGCCTGTCCAGACTGCACAGGCTGATCTCGGACGGCACTTTACACACATGCATTAAGCTCAGTTTTCTCAGAACAAGGCCCATATAGTGTATACGTGTAACAAAATTGTAACAGTACATGTTACAATTAAGTATTCCACATGGTACCATGGTAATCAGTGCAGTAACTCAGGTGTCATTGTTTCGACATTGACTTCATGAAATATGGATAAAATAATAAAATAGACATTTAAGTTTAAGGTAAATTAAACTTCACATAATATAAAATAAGATTGATATTGATAAGATCAACATTACATATGTATAAAAATAGTTTCTAGTGAGCATAAAAGGCGCATGACTGTATATTATGACAAGTAACACTTTCTTGTTGGGTTGTTTGGTATAAATTGATAAACTTATGTGTTTATCTATGCTTTCTTACTTTATTGTTCTTACTAGTGATCTTTTAATATATTTGGACCGTGCTCTGTGAAAAAGGGGTTTAATGCATGTGCGTAAAGTGTCGTCCCAGATTAGCCTGTGCCATCCGCATAGGCTAATCAGGGACGACACTCTCCGCTTTTATGATATTTTTCGTTTAAAGAACGTCTCTCCGTGCTCAAAGTGAGCTTCTGTAATCATCCTATGTCAAGCGTCCAGCATCATTTGGTGTGCGGTATGTGTAATATTTCAGATCGTTACAAATCTAGAGGCCACGTTTGCCATCTAATCTTTATGGAACTTAGTCAGAAAATATTGGACTGTTTGAACATTATATAAAGATAGAATTTTAGTCACGTGTTTGAAACTAGGTCACTATGTCAAATCATAGAAAAATCGTGTAACCATTCTTGAGTCCACAATGGTGGTCTAAAACAGTGTATTCCTAAGGGCATAAGGAATATACTGGAATATACATTCCCAGGGTATGAAACGCAGAGCGTACGTAAGTGTTAATATAGTATTGTTTTGACTGTTACTATCATTTAATATGTATTGTATTTATAATATAAAATTTGACTATACTATTATACAAAGTTTGCATTAATATTTAATTATAATTAGCATTGCACCTATCACTCCAATAATTATAAGAATGCGGTACCATATTACTAGAATCAGCCCGGGTATGTTTCCGCGCAAGATGTATGATACGTTGGTGGGATTTACTGCCTCTTTCCCAAAGACCAATTTCTTGTCAGTTATCAGAATGTCCAGTAGATATTTGGACAGCACAGAGAAGACCGGGCCTTTGCATCGCTCCTCGATGAAAAGGTTTAACACTAGTCCATTTGAGTGCAATGCGGCTCGAAGCCGGCGCCTCTGCAATGAAAAGAGGTTGCAGTGTAGCAGAATGTGGGCAGCCGTGAAGGGCTCCCGACAACGGTTCCAGAACGATGACATACTCTCCTGCGCCACCGAGTTACAGTGTGTTTCCAATCCTAAGACGCGTCGTGGCTCTGTCAAGCGTCATGGCTCTGTTAAGCGTTATGTCTCTGTCAATCGTCGTGGCTCTGTCAAGCGTCGTGGCTCTGTCAAACGTCATGGCTGTGTCAAGCGTCGTGGCTCTGTCAAGCGTCGTGGCTCTGTCAAGCGTCGTGGCTCTGTCAAGCGTCTTGGCTATGTCAAACGTCTTGGCTCTGTCAAGCGCCGTGGCTCTGTCAAGCGTCGTGGCTCTGTCAAGCGTCATAGTTCTGTCAAGCGTCGTGGCTCTGCCAAGCGTCGTGGCTCTGTCAAGCGTCATGGCTATGTCAAACATCGTTTTTATGTCAAGCCTTGGCTCTGTCAAGCGTCCTGGCCTTGTCAAGCGTCGTGGCTCTGTCAAGCGTCGTGGCTGTGTCAAGCGTCGTAGCTATGTCAAGCGTCGTGGCTCTGTCAAGCGTCGTTGCTCTATCAATGTTACAGTTCGTTCATGGAAGCATTTTGTCATTTATTTGAGTCACGTTTTGAGAAAACTGGGCATAATGCATGTGCGTAAAGTGTCGTCCCAGATAAGCTTGTGCACTCCGCACAGGCTAATCAGGGACGACACTTTCTCTTTACGACATTCTTCGTTTAAATGAAGTTTCTTCTTAGCAAAAATCCTATTTAGGCGCAAAGTATCGTCCATGATTAGCTTGTGCGGACTGCACAGGCTAATCTAGGACGACACTTGACGCACATGTATTAAGCCCTTTTTTCTCAGAAAGCGACTCATTTTATGACGAAAGCATTCATGTTCCCATATTGAACCGCGATTGCTTGGAATAATGATTTAAATCGAGCATATTTGTTTTGTAAATATTTGCTTAATTACCATCCCTACGGTATCAGGTTTGGTATGAATCAAATACGTAAAACCTATGTATGTGACACCATACAGTATTGAAGTCTTGTCTAAGTACATGCTTAACAGCATAGCAAGCCTAAAGTTAAATGACTTGTGTATGGACTCAAAATGACCGTTTTTACAGATTTTGGCATGTATTGTAGTGTATCATTAAATGCTTTATATTAATTAATGTAAACATTTGATCTAAAAAGCTTCTGTTTAAAATCAAGAAAGAAACAAAAAAGTAACCCTCCACTGGGCTCAAACCACTGACCTCTGACGTTAAAGTCTAATGCTTAGACCACTCGGCCATCCGTTCTCATACCATGAATGATGTATTTTATACTTTATATAAGCAATTCTCGTAGTGTCATAAAATAAATATAACGACAACAACAGAACTCCCCAGATTATTCAGTCATTTCGCGTTGCAACAATTTAAAATGTTCAGGTTTTTAAATCGTCAAAAGATGCATAAAATGTATATTTCAGAGCATGGTAAATGCTCAGTATTACTGTTTCCTCACAAAAATCATAACTTAAACGAAAATTTACGAATCTGAAACATTTCTTTTTAATTTTGTCAATAAACTAAAACGTGAAAAAGTCCCTTTAAAATGCATTCCATAATTACGTTAGTATTAAATAAAATATTGTAGAAATCGCTCCTACTGGACATTGTTTTTCAAATCAAAACAACATACGGACGCATCGCTTTTGAGAAACAATATACATGTATCATAACCCATTTATGCCTGGTGGACTCTCCCATCCTTCTAAATTGAATCAATTTATTTCCAAAATTAGGGATGTCTAGTATATTTATTTCTATATTTAGAATACTTCTTACAGAAGTTCCATTAAGCAAATAGCGCAGACTCAGATGAGACGCCGCATGATGCGGCGTCTCATATGGGTCTACGCTGTTTGCAAAGGCCTTTTTTCTAGACGTTAGGCATAAATGGGTTAAAGTCATGCGACAGCTTAGGGATGCCTTGTACTTTGATTGTTGTTAAACTTATGATAAAGTATTTCCTCGTAAACTAATGATGATCGTGTCGAAACACAAAAAGACATTGACTTTGGCAGTCGTTTCTGTCAAATATTGTTCTATGTTATATATCTGCTTTGCTTCTACTATAGCATGTTGTCTTAATTTCGAACTTTTAAAGACATTGACATGATAAAGTTGGTAAGGACATTCAATGTAATGTGAATAGGACTTATCTAACTGTATAGGTCATGTGTGGTTTTAGAAGGTGGTTTAATAAACCCAAATCACTCTGTTAAAACCCAAATGAAGACCGATGCGAAATATCATGTACTTACTTTTGGTCTTACCATGTGTTTTTCAGATACACCGGACTCAGCATGTATTCTTCTACGAGATAAACGAAACTTTTATGAACGTATCTGTTTCAATAATCTACAAGTTTTAAATGGCCCGTACAAACTCTTGCCACGTGGTCGAATAAGGTGAGTGGTTATGACATACGACCCATTGTCGCATGACGCGGCTCATAGACCATCGCTATTATGACAATATTGCATCACTCAAACCTATAGCTCTACTCGAAGAAATCTGGGTGTACATGTGATTTGCATCAAGATTTTTTTGTTGCTTACCGGTATATTTCGTGATGTTCCATTCACAATTCTTTGGTATCCTAAATCTGTAAAATCATTTAAGCCTCGCTCTGGAAAAATCGGGCTTAATGCATATGCGTTCAGTGTCGTCTCCGATTAGCCTGTGCAGTCCACACCGACTAATCAGGGGCGACACTGTCCGCTTTCAGACCTAGTTAAGTCATATGGTTCAGATTTTGCTTTGATTTACAACCGAATCCTATTTCGAATTCAATGTTCAATGAAAACAATGTTGTTGTTTTTTTAACCTTTATGCTGCATTTAATTGTAACTGTTTTACACCTGTATTTAGTATTTATTCAGATGTGACCATCGCAAGGTGGTAAAAGAAAGCTAAACTGCTTCTTGTTATTTGCTTTTCCTCAATACAAATTTGAAAAAAATATTGCGTGCCAATTTCGTTGTTGCAGATAACAATCTTGAGAGTAGCGACTGCTTGATTGCTTCTTGACATTCGCTTTTTGATCTTCATGAAAGTCGTATTTGTGCTCAAAAAGTGAATGTTGCTGACAACCGCTTTGAAATATTTATATTTATACCGTTTGAAATACAGACATGTCGAGAACATCTTTTTATGTAATTAATATAAATTTAAATAACCAGTAATGAATTTAAATGACATGTTCATGATGCAATATTCTGAACGACATAATGTTTCCAGTCTGCCGACATTATACACGCCGACTATGTTCGGCGAGTCCTCTCCCGCACTGCCGGTCACAAACAACGCATCCTGGTGGCCCAGTGGAACACGTCCTGTGGAGACAGACTTTATTGAGGCTACCGGTAATTAAAGAATAATTGTTAGTGTTCCGAATGATATTGCGGTGTATTTTTACTTGATAGCGAAAACATTAATATTTCCTAAAAACAATAATGTGTAACATTAAACATTTAACTAATATAATTGTTATGGTGGTCCGCCGGAAAACACTTTCTGTGTAAACAGACTTTATTGGGGCTAATTAAAGAATAATTGTTAGTTTTCTTAATGCTATTGCGGTGTATGTTTACTTTATAGCGAGGCCATTGAAATGTTGTTTTTTTCTCTCTGCGCACACAGTCCCCGTTGTTGTTTTATTGAATATGTGTAACCTTTAACTAATATAATTTTTATGTTATATAAAAAGCAAATGCGTTTCTCTGAAATATTTCTTTACAACAAAAATAAATATAAATAAGCTGTATGTTATTAAAGTCGCGAATCAAGAGGACTAAAAACATGCGCTAAAAATAACAACTTGAACTTAATAAAATATAATAAATGACGTTAAAATTGAAACGAAACCGGAAACGAAACAGCCCTAAAAATAAGTAAAATATAATTATGTATGAGCCGCACTCTGCGAAAATGGAGTTTAATGCATGTGCGAAAAGTGTCGTCCCAGATCGGTTTGTGAATCTGAAAAGGCTTATTACGGACGACACTTTTCGCTTGAATAGAAATTTTCGTTTAAAGGAAGTCTCTTCTAAAGTAAAATCAACTGATTGTTGATAAAAATTATCCGACATTCGTTGTTATTTCATTTCATATAATTTATTCGCCCCGAAAATTCGTCAGTAACAACCAACACTGTTGAATAACAATAGGGTGTTTGAAAAGAAACTCGTTACAGGTTCTATCCTAATATATAGTGTAAGTCATTTTCGGCTTGGCTTAATTATTGTGTTGATGTTCTGTTTGTTTGTAAAATCAATGTTAAAAGACTAGCAAAGTACAAATAAACATGTATACATACAAAATTAAAAATATATATTTCAATATTGAGTTTTTTATTAGTAATGCCTACCTGTGTGCAGAAATTCTACTTTTATTCCGTTCCCAATTTCATGGCGATCCACTCGTCACCATGACACAATGCGACCTTTCTGCACTGAGCTTTACCCGTCACATTGCGTAGCAACCGTGGAGGGTCGACCTTGATGTTCCAGATTTTGATCTCCTCCTCCTCCTCGCAGACTAAAGAATGTAAAGAGTTAATAATCTCTCTACATGTATAGGAGACCATCTTGTTAATCGTTTTACGTTTGATTACAATTGATCACCAATTTATTTTGGTTTCGTTTCTGTATATGACTGTGAATTATTTAATTTTTCATCACACCATTAAACTGTAAATACGGATTTCTCTCGGGCAATATTTGTTTCACCATTATGGCAATATGTGGCATCGATTACGCTTATATAAGGTGATTAAGAAAGTTCAAAACTGTAATAAAATATCCACTCTTACAATGTTTATATGTCAACGAGAGCTTAACTAAGAACGTCAATTTAGTTTCGTAAAAAACAACAAACAGCAACTACCGGTACTTTATAAAGTAACAACAAAGCGTATAATGCACCTGTGATGACGTATTTGCCACATGACGTCATCGTCATCATGTCAATGCCAGACGTGATGTCATTAGCAGACAGGGTAGCTCCTGACCCGACTGAATGCATGCTTCGCTGACCAAATACGGCATAAGACCAGTAGTCGCATGAAGCGGCTCAATTCATAAAGAACTTTTAAGAAATATTGTTCAGTAATTGGCCTTGTAAAAGGGCTGTTTACATATTAGTTGTTATGAAATCTAACCGAATGTTTTGATTACTTTGATAAAAAAAATATTTTCACTTGAATTAGCTGGTTTTCTTTAGTAATAATGATATTTTACCATCAGGTCTTGTTTATTCAACGATTTTCCATGCCTACCGTATATGTACAATACATGATTGTGTATTCTTGTATTGTCTAAATGTATGTTAATAAAGATGAGTCTTGTTCTGGGACAACGTGAGTAAAGTGTCAGCACAGGCTTATCAGGGACGACATTTTCCGCTTTTATGGAATTTGTTGTTAAAAGGAAGTCTCTTCTAAACGCAAATCAAGTTTCGGCGGACTGCACAGGCTAATCTGGGACGACACTGTATGCAGATGCATTAAGAATAGTTTTCTTAGAACGAGTCTTATATGAGTCCGGCTTCCAACCTCATTGTCCTCCAGGCGCCCGAGTAGCTGTGGCACGAACTGAACCGGATCCGTTTGAAGTCCCGTCCGGGAGAGCAGAAGCGCATCCAGGATGTTCTTGAGCAGGGAATACCCCTGGAACGCCGCTTTGGCCGCCGTGAAGTCGTCTAAGAGCGCCCTGGGAGAGCCGCGAGAAACATGCGTGAATTACATACTTTTAAGACGTGTTTGGCTCATGTTCCAGTGTTAATACAAGACACAGTGTTTTTGTTTATTTTGACAGTTAAAACATATACTATTATTTTCGGATATTTTTTAACGAAAAGCTAAAAATGTTACCGAGCAAAGTTTACTTACTTATTTGTTAAGAGCTATATATAATGTTCACATAAGAAACTCAAACAATCTAAATTTAAGTGAGACTGCACGATTTTTATGTGTTAAATTGAAATATATTGATAACAATATGTTAAAATAACACAAAATAGGCAAGAAAAATTATACATTGAAGACGAATTTCATAAAATGCAGCAAACACAAATTAGCGCCCCGAGCCGATTGTGACGAAGAATTTTCGTACATATTTTCCTACAATAACCGAAGCATTCGTCTTTTTATTAGGATCTGGAGTTAGTGTACGTGTGCCGTATGAATAGATATCGTTGCAGGAAATTAAAATGATCCGTAAAACAACCTTGTGTCTTTGGGTCGCATGAACGAATCTGCACTAAAACTAAATTTAGATTCACATCGTACATGCATGATATACATGCTGGCGAATTCGACCGTACATACATTTTCCATTTCAGAATTAAATATCTGGCTTATTTCGCATTTTTCGATACATGTTCTTCTTAACTTTTATTCAATTTATATTGAAATATATGTATAATAAGTTTTTTTACACATTTTCTATCAATTCATAACTATTTGACAAAATCGTGCAGTCTCACTGTAACGTGTATTTAAACAGGTAAAAAAAGTCATTTTATCAGCCTACAATTACATCAGGTAACTAAGTCCGCATACAATAATGGTACATACAGTGGTAACAGTGACAGTAAACGACAACTAAAACCAATGATAGAGGATAAGGTCGTAACAATTTAAGTGAGTAATTATAACATACGATGTGCCATTTCTTAACCATAAAAATTACTCAACAGGAAGTGCATGTAACTTAGAAACGCAGAAGAGCACGTTTGCGAGACACTCCTTCTTGAGAAGGTCAACGTGACCCGCGTGCAGGCGGTGATAGGGCAGATTGTTTAGAGCCCGGATGTTGTAGTCATCCTCTCCGAAGCGAAGGGGCTGTGGCGTCACATAGATGTCCTCTTCTATTACCTCCCCTTTAGCGTTCGTGTACGGCTTTTTTTCTTCCTGGAATAAAACACTTAAAAGCTTATTTTAGCATCGTTCTCGGAAAACTTGCCTTAATGCATGTGCTTAAAGTGTCTTCCAGAGTAGCCCTTAAAGTCGGCACAAGCTAATCCGGGACGGCAATATCCGCCTTAACTGGGTTTTTGCTAAGAAGAGACTTCCTTTGAACAAAAAAACCCTTAAAACAGAAAGTGTCGTTCCTGATTAGCCTGTGTAGACTGCACACGCTTATCTGGGACGACACTGTACGCACATGCATTAAGTCTGGTTTTCCTACAGCGAGACTTGTATAAATACTCACGAGCTAGCACATGAATTTGCTAACATGTATATTCGGTGAAAATTTCGATATTACAGGGAGTGAATTAATAAAATCAATATAAACATTCTCTATTTAGCAATGACTTGCGGCAATTTGAAAATAATGAAACGTTTAAAAACTCGTGATAACGATAATGTTCTTCATTATACTTCTATATTGGAGGACCAAAAATTATCAAAGACTCACATAGCAAATTGAGCCTGATTGAAAAATCAACGTATATTTTTATTTTTGCATACTAGTTATTGTGATATTCTTCCTGATATAACGACTAACTGACCAAACATATCATAATTATGCTCAATACTACCATTTTCCCAGGCTCCCGCGAAGAAATCAGCTAGGTTGCCATGGAGACGCTTGTTCTTCGCTTCGTCTGCGCAGTAGAGCCCGTGCGCACTTTCCGTAAATTGACGGTGGTACCAGTTCAACACGCACGCACCGTCTGCACCGCGCTCAACTGCGGTGAAAAAAAACAACAACACATCTGTTAATTATAGTCTATCACAGAGCATTGAAACAAATACGCGCAGTGGGTATGAAGTACATGTACTTTTTAAATTCCTTCACTTATTGCATGCAGAATGTAGCTAATTTACCACTGATACTAATTTCATAAAAAATCACTTAAAGAACATTGAAGTAAGTGTTACTCAGCTGAAAAAAAATCTGCAAGCATCAAGGTGAAGCGAACCTATGATCACAAGTTCTTAAGGCAGACTTTCAACCGTTGCGATAAACGCTTTATCTTAATTTAAATAATATGCGACGTTAATAATGCATTGGACATCATTGTCTTCTCAACAGCTCGACGTTCGTAAAACATTGAATTCAAACGAGAAAATAACAGTATGTTCAATACCGATATATTGGTCGATGTCCGTCCGTATAAGCACGAGAAGTAGAGGGGGCAGTCTGCGCATGGGCGGTGTCCAGTAGGTGAAGACGTCATTCAATACGTCATCATCGCAAGACAACACGTCATCAAGCTCCGCCTCGGTGATTCCGTTATTTGCTGCAGTAAATATCCATGTTGATCTGAATTTCTGCTAAAAAAACTTTCTTAAGCATGTAGATAAACAATTGAACATTGTTCTTGGAATGCTGGACTTAATGCATGTGCTAATAGTGTCGTCTAAGATTAGCATGTGCGGTCCGGAAAGGCTAATCAGGAAAGACATTTTGCGCTTTTATTAAGGCAGAATTTAGTGCATTAAGCCCACTAATAATAACGCAGCAAAGCAAACATTTAATGACACTATAGAATTTCTACCGGCTGAATGAATCTAATAAATAATATATTTACACGTTAAATATGTATTACTTAGTATACAAATCGAAGACAATATTGCGATTGCAGTGGCTTATAATCACCAAGTTGAAGGGCGACGTCTTATGAACCTCGTGGAAATGTAGGTACAACCGACAAATGAGAAAGAATGGTTTTTATCGGCCCGATTTAGTGTCAAAATTCTTTGCTCGTTGTATTTAAATTTTCTGCACGGATTTTCCTCATTTTCCATTTATAAAACCTTTCCAGGGTTGCGTGCACACACCTTTAAGAACAGCAGTGTCGGGCACTTCCGGAATGTGGTCAGCAGGAGTTCCATCTGGGTCTGAGTCAACGTCCGGTTCCGTTTCTGCGCCCACAATGCCACAATGCTGTGTGCATCCCTCTGATCTAGTTCCGGGACCTGTATGTACCTATCCTCGTCAGGAAATAATTTCTATAAAAAACGGCAAACATGTATCACAAGTTAATAATGAAATATTTTGCGTTTGCTGAATTATTTTAAAGACTTCTTAGCGGTGTGTTTTTAAGTTGTAGGTCTACACAGATTTCGATGTCGTTTGGTATTTTAAAAAAGTAACATATTCCTCAAATACAAATCAAATACAAAATGTGGCCACCAGTGTTTAAAATAGTCAGTGGACACGTAGATACATAACTCTTCTTTATTTTTTGTAAACTAGAAAACTGGTTTTAAAGAGATAGAAAAAATATACAGTAACCAATGTATATCTTAACACTTTATGGCGCAGCCATGAGTGAAAATTTTGATTTTCTATGGTCACAGTGATTAAAAAATCGATAGTCTACCATATGTAATACATTTTCTTTACTTATGCCTTTCGCCCTATGTGGAGATAAACTGATGACTTTCGCAGGAATAATACAATTTGGACGTCAACATAATTTTTACTGTTTAAACAGTGAATTCTCAGTTCTAAATCAATGTTATTTCCCTATAAGCCACATGACAGCATAAATAAATTACTAAATCAATAATAATAATAATAATAATAATAATAATAATAATAATACAATAACTGTTAATAGACAGGCTCCTGACAACTGAATATTAATGTAGGTTCGTGTGTTGCTCTTTATCACTCATAACAAGGTTTAAATTGTACAGCCGGGAGTACTTCTATGAATAAACATCCCCCCTTACATAGTATTTTATCTTTATACTAGTACACCTGTTGCCTTTATAAAAGTTCCGCTAACTTGAGGGCCGGAAACGTCTCGTAATTCTCCTCCGGAAGTGATGACACGATAATCTTACAGTGAGGCGGCTGGGAGGCCGGGAGCCACATCAAAGAGCGGCCATTGTGAGAGGTGTCCAGCTGGTCAAGCGAGTCCAAGATGACCATGAGTGGGCACTCTGCCGTGCCGTGCTTTAAGAGCAGATTCAACTGGACTTTTAGGAGGTCAACGGTCTGAAAAAGAGAAATTATTGTTCAGAATCCACATGACGATTTATCTTTGCATGATGCAAAACAAGAAATGAGTGTTTTAAAGAAAATAGTTTGGTACCCGATATACATTTGTGTCGTGTTCTGAGAAAACTGGGCATAATGCATATGCGTAAAGTGTCGTCCCAGATTAGCCTGTGCAATCCGCCTTAACTGGATTTTCGTATAGAAGAGACTTCCTTTAAACGAAAAATACCATAACAGCGGAAAGTTTCTTCCCTGATTAGCCTGTGCGAACTGCACAGGCTAATCTGGGACGACACTTTACGCACATGCATTATGCCCAGTTTTCTCAGAACACGACTCATATGAGTCCCGCACTGGGAAAACTGGACTTAATGCATGTGCTAAAGTGTCGTCTCTTGGTAGCATGTGCAGTCCGCAGAGGCTAATCAGGGAAGACACTTTTCGCCTTAACTGAATTTGCGTGTGAAATAGACTTACTTTAAACGAAAAATTCCATAACACCGTACTGAATTCCATAATACCGTACTCAGGGGTTCTGAAATATGCTGTCCGAGTTGTCCGAGTCGTCAACTTCCCCTTCCGGACAAGCAGTTTTTGAAAGCTGACTTGTCCGGGGACAAGTAAAATTTCCGTGGTAATTTTTTTTCGAGAACGAAACTACTCTATTTTCCGTAAATCAAAAACAAAAGTTTATATAAATAGCTTATGATTAATCTGCGGACTGGCACACTTTTTCAACTGGAGATAGGTTATTTTCCGATAATACTTATTTAATGTAGTAAACCAGTCCACGAGTATATATAGCAACAGCCAATCACGCATAAGAAAAAAATTTTAATAGAGAAACCAGCACACATGTGTATAGCAACAGCCAACCACGCATTAGATAACACTTTTCGTACATTGCAAATGGCCGCATACATGTTCTAACGACCTGCATTTGATTTTTATATAATAAAACCACTTCAACGTCAAGACATGACGCTAATCAGACCAATGATAAAATCAGTTCGGCGTCGGAAAAGAAGAGAAAAGCCAAGTATGAATATGATAAACATACGACGCCAAGCGGAAACGAGAATTTGTTGAGTCTTGGCTAATTGATTTTCATTGGCTTGAAAACGTTGCCGATGTGTGTAAATGTAAACTTTGTAAGGAGTTTCCTTTATTAGCGGATAATTGTATACTTTAAATTGACGGAGGTTATTTTATTTCAAGTGAATTGTCTAGTCATGTTGAGCTTATTAAATATCCGAGATGGTATCATGTGTGACTTAAACGTGATCTTATTATATGCACATCTTGCTTGTATTTTTTGTTCATGTGAATTTTCTAGTTAACTATGTTTATAATTTAAAATAGAAGTTAACAAAAGTGTATGCTTGTATTATTTGCTTAATTAGTAATGACCTTTTCCTTTATCTATCTTAAAAGTACGGACAAGTACTTCTTGGGTACGGACAAGTGAATTTGTGGGTCCAACTTGTCCGTGGACAAGTAGACTCTTAAAATATTTCAGAACCCCTGATTGGGTGCTCATTTCATCAATTCTTTAAATAGAAACATATGCCGAAATTCATTTAATACTTTCGAAAAATTGTTAACGTTTGTGTTTGACATTCTTTAGCACTCTTATCGTCAATATTAATCAGAATTCGTTTGAAATAAATGAAAACGGGCAAAACCTGAATTATCGAGTCATGGATAAAGACGGAAGAAGTTGCATGTATGCGATTGAAACAGTCGAAACGTATATATCGGAGAAAAGAGGGACTCGTGGAAAATACGACTATTACATTACAATCAGTTATGAGTTCTCCATGGCTTCAAACTGTTAATTACATAAGGCGACTACTTTTATATTTATCGGTTTACAAAACCGGCAGACGTATTTTTTCAAAACCCCGAAAAAATTAAATTAGATTTGACATTGTTTTTTTTTAACAAAAATTCCCGATCCAAAGAAAATGGTCTGAACAGTAATCAGTTTTCTAAACGTTCCGCGTTTTATACATGGCATCGCGCACTGAGCGGTCGGGTTGTACTATTTTTGGTATTTTACGTTCTTGTGCGTATAAATACGCAGTAACTGTGATAAACCAGTCTGTTGTTATCGGGAACATGGCGACTCCCGTTGACCTGGAGAACAAGGGAGATTGTTTATTTTTGCAAGTCTAACCTCTTCAAGGAACTGTGCAGTAGACTACAAATGACAAAGTCCAGAACGAGTGCACAGAATCCAAAGGGCAATTGGCAGATAGAATGGTTTAACCGCACACTTATTAAAATGGTAAAGTCCTTCCTGGCGGGTGAACAAACAAGCTGGGATCTACACCTAGGTAGTTTGGCGGGTGCGTACCGAGCAACACCGCATGAAGCGACTGGTTTCTCCCCAAATATGATGGCAATTGGGCGTGAAGTTCGACTCCCAGCAGACATCATATATGCTGATCCATCTTCTGGAGGTTCCACCGAGATGATAAATATCACCACCATGCAACAGGCCGGATATGCGGGACAACAACGGGAAAGGTTGATCCGCATACACCAGATAGCGATGGAACACCTAAAACAAAGGGCAAAACGCAGTAAAGTTCATTTTGAACAAAAAGCTTCGTTAATAGACTTCAAGGTGTGCGACCCTGTATGGTGTCTTAATGAGGGCCGTACAGTTGGGTTATGTCCGAAACTCGAAAATATATACGAGGGGCCCATGCTCATTCAAAAACAATTCTACAGTAAACTTTGTATTGCAAACTGACCGAGAGGGCCATACTAAAATGGTGCACCACGATAAACTGAAACCGTACAGGGGCAAACACATTCCTAAATGGTTTATCTCTGCGAAACAGAAACTTAAGAAACACATAAGCAATATGTGAGCCAATACCTAATTCATACATAATCAAAGACTTAGGATCTTGCGCGAAAAAAAAACGTTGCGTAAAAAAAAAGAAAAGAAAAGTGCATAAATATTTTGGTGGGGGTTATTACAAAAATAGGGATTATTTAAAGTATAATCTAACATTTAGTGGCGCAAAAGAACAATAATTGAGTTTAGTAATAATAAATTGTTACGTCACTACTGGTTGTTTATTTTAGAAAATGTGACGAGCTGTAGACGATCGTCATAAGAAGCATAGATGTTGTGCCTGTGGAAAAACTGACAGAAAGTCTAGAGTGGTAGGCCATGTTTTAAAATACCATGTGTCGATGGACAGAGTACCATTCTCTTGCAGTTTATGCAATTTCCGCTGCCTTGAGCAACACGAACTTATAGACCATGTACGTAAGTACAGGAGGCATATCGATGAGGCAAGTAAACTTGGTATGACCAATACGCCAGTGCTCCTAAATCAAGCGGAACGGCCGATTGACATCGACAATTATGTAGAGGCCATAGAGGACACAGTGCAAACCCAAGATCCTGTGTTGCCACTAAGCAGCATTGAAAAGGGCTCTGCGTTAAAATTGGAACGACCGGACCAGGAGAAAACGAAACATGCCTTGAATCCCCATACGTCCGTTTAAATGGGCGGTTCTCTAACATCTTCTGATATATCCATCGAGCCAGGATGTTTGACTGACCCTCCAATTGGTCAGTACGATGCACCAACGCCCCTGTTAGACGAGCACGACGAGGAGGAGGAGGAGTTCAACGTCTGGCTGGGATCTTTGACCGCCACTGATGATCAGCAAACGGTTACTTATGCGGAACCTAATCAGCAGGTTGTACCAACACTGTCTTCTGTTGAACAGCGGGATTGGATGAGCCCCATGCCACGGGTAGTAACATCAGAACAGCCAGTGGTGCTTTCCACTACGATGACAGCTTCACAAGTGCCGACAGCTATAGTCCAGGATCCGATCACGGAGGCAATAAGGCAGTCAACAATACTGATGGAAAACACAATTAGGGAGGGGCATTCTACAATACTGAGTGCCATCAATGCAAATCACATGGACATGCTTAATGTGCTTAAGGAGATTCGGGACGCACTGCAAAAATAAAGACAAATAACTAAAATAAAAACACTAACTGTGTCATATTACATTTACTGTGTTGATGTTGTTTTACAACGGCACTAACTAATGTGACGATGACAGTTGTTTACTAGTGTTCATGTTTTTAAACTATAGGTAATGTTTGTGTTTAGCTTTAAATTTTATTCAAATGTGTATTGGCTACAGGTGTTTAGCCAAATATTGTGTGTGTGTGTGTGGGGGGGGGGGGGTAATGATATGCACTGGGGTTTTAATCTAATGTTTTACCTTTCCTGTAAATACTTGTTCTGGATTCATTCACTCCAATAGTCAGTGCGTTTTGACACACATAATAAGCAGAATATGTAAATGAATCTGACTATTAACAGATCCCATAACATATAAATCAAACCATGTTTGCTACTTGCCATTTTAACCAGGAATGTGGACATTGTTCTTTCTTATTTAGGTTGACTCATAGAGTGTCTGTTTCGAGACGCACTTTTACTCAAGTTATTCATATTCAAAGCGAATTGTTCATAAATAAAAGCACTGTATTGGGTTAATGAACACATATATTTGATAAATCCATAGGTATTGCACAATTATCTTCGTTAGTCTGATTGTTATTCACATTTTTCACTAGAAATCGTCATGTCATTTCTCCATTGTCCGCCATCTTGGAATGCTGACTTATGGGTAATTCTTGCACACTGCTGTGTTTAAGAAATAATATTTTTCTATCATGGTTTGTTGTCGAATAACCCACAGTAAGGAGTATAGATGCGTAGGAATTAAATCACGAGTGCGAAGCACGAGTGATTTGATAACACGCATCTATACAACTTACTGTGGGTTATTCGACAACAAACCATCATAGAAAAATATAATTTCAATTCTTACACAATTCTGATCGATTTGGTTCAAGCTTTAGGACGTGAACTATATTTTTCAATACTCCGCTCTTCTTAGAACAAAGTTTACTATTTAGTGACGTCATTGACTTGTACAAACATATGACGTCGTTTTCATTCATAAATATTTTGCAAATGACTGCAATATTTTCTTTATTTATTCGGAACTATTTTCGAAACATTAAGCTCCGCCAATAAGTTATTGCAGAATAACCCACACTTGATTTCCTTTTTTGTCTATAGAAAACAAGTTGCGTGCCGTGTTAGAATTACATTTTTATCGCAAGACCTATTTTTAGGCATAAGGTAAGAAATCTACGCTTTTATTAGCATGTAAAGGTTATTAATTAGTTCATATAGTCTGTTTTAAATTGGTTTGTCATTTAAAGTCCATTTTATAATTCATAAGTGTTAAGCGTGCGAGCGTTTCATAATTGGTCACGGCAGTTATTGTGACCCGCTTTTGGTCACACAGTGACCAATATTTGGTCACAGTGACCAATTTCTGGTCACAAGTGGAATGCCGCGGCTATATAAAGTGACCAAATTTTGGTAACAGGGTTCATTCTAGTTATAACTTTTAAAGGGGTAACATCTATCAGAGTTTTCTCTAAAAAATAGGGATGGCAACGAATACCGATTTTGGTATTCGAATATTCGGTCATCCATCCGAACGAATATTCGGATATTCGGTCAAAATCTGTTGGAAAAATAGTCAACTTTGTTTACCGTACCATTACTCCATGAATTCTACTTTCGTTTTTACCGGAAGTGCAACGGAAGTGACTAAATATTGACACAGCGTTGCTGTCGATAATTCGAAGCTGATTGTGTTGATTACTTTTTATTGTTAAAATTGAATGACAAAAACTGTTTTTAAACTATTAATATTGTACATCAACAATAGAACGAGAAACATAATATTACATGACGACAAAATAATTACTTGACAAAACAGAACTTAAACGAATTATGTACATAGCCACAACACACTTTGAACCTGTTTAACAGACTAAACAGTCAGTCTTATAAAGTTGCCACGTTTAAAAGTCACTTGGATCGGCGACTTCTTATCGGATGATGTCGTGATATACTTCCAAGCAGCGGAAGGCGTAGGTGGCATTTTGCTTGGACAGAGATTTCCTTTATGCGTGTAGCAATTATAATATTTTCAATTAAATGAGGGCGAACTACCAAAAACATTTCTTTAAGTATAATACCTGATTGAATATCGAGTTATTAATTAAAGTTTGGACCATACGATACGCAAATACTCATTAGAGGTTAAGTAAACTATTTTCTAAAAGCTTTTTTAATTGAAACATGATTATAAACATACGATCTTTTATGTTTTTCACACAAAGCCGGCTCTTCCTTAACTCATTTAATCTTTGTTCATATTAAATGTAATTCGAGTTATTAGATCAAGGCGGGTCGGTGTTTAAATTACCATACGGTCTTATTTGTTTTTAACACCAAGTTGGCTTTTCCTTTACTCATTTAATCTTTGATAATTTTTAATGTAATTCGAGTCATTGGATCAAGTGCAGTAAAAAATTAAGCTTAACATTATCAGTAGTAACTTTGGTATTGAACCATTGAATTTTGAGACATAAGTAATAGCTCCATACTAAGTTCTTTTAAATATGAAGTAATTGAAGTATTAAATCTAACTTTAACTACCGTATTACGTTTAGAAGAGCATCATTGAACTTTTGACATCCATTGTTTTCTATTTTTTGATTACGCCACTTTGTCAAGACTGTTAAATCCGATGAATATTAAGTTTTGTTGAATGTATCGGAAGTAAGCATTTTGTTTATCAGTACACAGTTATAACCGTTTTTGTGAATAAACCCGTTGAACATTTCGTATCGGAATTGCGTTGTGAATTTATAGTACCACGGAACGCAACAATACTACAAAAACGAAAGAACTATTATGACAGCCAATGACACGGCAATAATTTACCATTTTGTTGAATTTATCGGAAATCAATTTTTACTGCTATTGTTCGATCAGGAAGCTCTATCGCCAAGATGGCTGCCGCGCATGCTCGCTGAGCGTGAAAACGGTCTATAAAATGTCTAAATAAAAACTTAATTAATTAATTGCGGAAGTTATTTGTGGATGCGGTGCCGTTTGATAAAAAATACACGGGTGACTAGAAGCCGATTCTTGTCATTCGGGGATGACTAGAATCCGATTCATGTCACCCTGTGGTGACATAAACTTAATAAAGCCGATTCTAGTCACCCGTCGGCTTGAAGTCACCGCAGGGTGACATGAATCGGTTTTTAGTCACCCCCGGTTGACTTGTGGGCCTTTTCATGTCGACAATGACACAATGAGCTCTAATAACATACATTCAATAACTGATACATGGGTTTCGCTGTTTTGATATATTCTGTTCTAAAATTTTGATACCTCACTGTCAATGGAAAACATCGTTTGTGTACATCATTGATTGGTTGTGAAATCATCAATTTTTTTAAGTGTTACAAACGGTGTTTTTACTGCTATTGTCAAGTTTTATGGGGGGTTTTATCGGATTATCGGATTATTAATGGCTCCTTTATGATATTGAGCCCCCCAAAAAGTAACACTGGGACAAACTGTCACGACGATCAGTTATTATAATAATTATTAGAGCCGCTATTTCTTTAATCAAAACCATACTGTAGGCGATCGGGCTGGCAAAACGCATTGAATTTCTCCACAAAAACACATGCCGGTATACACTTTTTTCTACAGGTATTTGTGAGCATTTCTGTTTAATAGTTCCATTATTATAATGACCTTGGAAGGATATAATTTGATTAAGATACCAACAATTTCTGAAATAAAAAGTATATCGCTCACTTGGTGTACTATATTTCGGATATGTGAATTCGGACATTTAAAGATAGTGACATGCATGTGTTTGTATGTTGTTGATAGTTTGTAAAAAAAATATGCTTTATGTTATTTCAGGCAACTAGAATAGATGGTGGTAATTATCTGGGCCTTTCTGTCAGGAAATAGGCGTGAACAATTATAATTTAATTGATCCTTGAAATCATCCACCACTAACAGAAAACGTTTTAACAACAGAAGCTGATGTATGACATGTCCAAATGACCATATATAACTGTTTAACAAATTAAGTGAGATGATTTACTTTCTGATGTTTTATATTTCTTTTTCTCTTTCAAATGATGTAAATTGGTGTGATTCTATGTTTAAATAATTAATTTTGAAACATTTAGGCAGCATACTGTTTAATACATTGAAGTTAACATTGTTATATTATTTTGGTTTTCTGTGTTGTTTATCAAGTTGAAAAAAATGGTATTTATATACAAATAAAGCTTATTAAGACTTATGAAGGTATGACTTATGAAGGTACTTATTGTTTTTTATGTAATAATATACTTTTTAAAGTGATAATAAAGGCAATGACATTAATGTAGTAAGGTTTCTTTAAATGATTGTTCTTATTAATAAGGTTGGAATAATCGACAGTTTTCACGGCGCGAAAAAGTTGCAACAAGTTTTGTTGAGCCAGTGAAACCCCTTAATGCGCGTAATTACCTTTTATTTCTTAAAAGTTTATAATAAGAACTTCCGAAACACTAAGTTCTGGCGGCGAAGGGCAATGCTGAAGATGATAATGCTGAAGATGATTATGACAAGGATGACGATGCTGATGATATTGATGAAATACATGATATCTAAAGTTTACAAGACAAGGTTATGAGCTTTTAATGGGTCTGAATTAAATGGCAACAGAATTGAATATAGGAAATAAAAATGTGTACAAGTATGCTTCTTGTACTTATTTGCCCTTACGCCGAGAGTAGCTGTGTGTTGAAACAAGAGAACTCCCTAGTTTGGGTGAGGGCCACCAAAAGTTGAAAGTAGGGTTCCCTCCGGGTACCCTGTCAAAAAAGTTAGTGTCAAGGCCTGACTGCCACACACAGCCACCATTGCCACACATCACCACCATCCACCACCACCACCCACCGCCACCACCACAACCCACCACCAACACCCACCACCACCACCACTCACCACCAACACTACACACCGACCACAACTACCACCACCATATTTGACATTGCTTTTGTTCGGTCCAAAATAAGACTAAAGGTGAAATAAGTTCATCGAGAGAGTATATAGAAATCATTCTTGTTGATAATTAGTTTCGTTTGAAGTTATTCCAAATATATTTTTTTAAATCCCTGAGGTAAACATTGGCACTCCACTGAGGTTCACTTACTTGTCATACATGTATAAGTATACAGCAAACACTTAAACAATTATTCTTTGAAACTCTAAGGCAGAGGATTATGGCTTTTGGCCTGTATCATTGTATTGTGTACCAAGTTTCTTCAAGAATCTTCCCTAAAGTAAAGACTGGCCATGCCCAAGGGTGAATAAATGTATATAGATTTACATATTTAAAAAAAATTGGTACCTTTCTCTCAAACATTAAGGCTTTGAGTATATATTTGTTGTTGAACATCGTATAGTGGTCCTCTAACAACTTTGTTAAAATCATGCGTCTGGGGTTAAAATGATCCCTTCCCTCGGGGCAACCTGTTTTATTATGTGTACGTAGTGAAAACTTTGAAAATATTATTTTCTGAAAAATTATAGCCCTGTGGCTTGTTGTTTGGCATGTAACGTCTTATAGTAGGCATCTGCTACAGCTGTTGAAATCATGCCCATTGGGTCAACACTTACTACGCTCCAGAGATCAAAACATATTTAAAATAACTTGTATAGTAATTATTCATAATTTTTTCTACTTTAAACTCCAAGGGTCAGAGGTTTTATGTTTGGTGCGCAGGTCAAAGTCAAAAATGACACTTGAAGTTTGTGAGTATGGCACCTTTGTTTTCTCAATGTCTTATATTTAAATTCAGATGTTAATCTTACCTTACAGTAAGGTACTGCCAGTTAATGTGTGTGCCAATTGGAGGTTGCTTGGGTAAAAAATCAAATAAGTTAGTAAACAGCAATACAGTCGCACTATTACATGGGATGTGGTATTCTCTTAGCAACCAGACAGTCTTGGGTCATACTTCATTTTGGCAGCTTCTTCCAAAGACACCAAGCACAGTTTTTTAGCATAGGTGCAACGCACCTATGCTTAAGGTATATACTACATTTCGAAAATGCACATGATACGGTTGACCATTATGAAGCCTTACCTGATCAAAAATCAGACGAAATTTCTATTTAATATAGTATATGGTAATTCTACAATTTTTTATTTGGAAACATTTTTCTAACGTTTTCTTCCAAGAATATTGCTGACACCTTTTTTAGTGAATTTTTCTAAGACCGTTTTATGTCAAAAAATCTTATAACCTAAAAAAAATTTCGTTCGTAAAACAATTCTATCTGCACTATAAATCTCAATCTCCTACGCAGTGGTCTCCTTATACTAGAAGTTACTGACTGTGCGAAGCAAGGGAAGTAACTGCTGTGAGGAGTTTCTATAAAAATCTGCATTCAGAAATCTGTATTCAGAACTAAATCTGTTGTGCACGTCTGCATCTAACGCTTACCACAATTTTTACGACAAATTCTTGACGCAGACGAATAGGGTAGCGTCTATTTTCATTTGTGAAAAGAATAGTTCGATACAGATCTGTCTGTGCTTAAAGTTTGAAAGGCTTGGGTAATTATTTTTCATAAGCGTTTCAAACACTGATGTGAAAGGAAAGATTATATATTTAAATAGTTGGTAATTGTTTGAAATTATTGATTTGAGAAATTCGCGGATGGCGATATCGAACTACATTATACCACGTGACGCCATTTTGTAACTGAGTAGCTCATGATGTTCCGATTGTTATAGGAAGATTTGCAATATTTCCTCACTTCCTGTTTCATTATTATGCCCCCCTTCGAAGAAGAGGGGGTATATTGCTTTGCTCATGTCGGTCTGTCGGTCGGTCGGTCTGTCTGTCCACCAGGTGGTTGTCAGACGATAACTCAAGAACGCTTAGGCCTAGGATCATGAAACTTCATAGGTACATTGATCATGACTCACAGATGACCCCGATCGATTTTGAGGTAACTAGGTCAAAGGTCAAGGTCACTGTGACCCGAAATAGTAAAATGGTTTCCGGATGATAATTCAAGAACGCTTATGCCTAGGATCATGAAACTTCATAGAAAGATTGATCATGACTAGCAGATGACCCCTATTGATTTTCAGGTCACTAGGTCAAAGGTCAAGGTCACGGTGATCCGAAATAGTAAAATGGTTTCCGGATGATAATTCAAGAACCCTTATGCCTAGGATCATGAAACTTGATAGGTAGATTGATCATGACTAGCAGATGACCCCTATTGATTTTCAGGTCACTAGGTCAAAGGTCAAGGTCACGGTGACCCGAAATAGTAAAATGGTTTCCGGATGATAACTCAAGAAGGCTTATGCCTAGGATCATGAAACTTTATAGGTACATTGATCATGACTGGCAGATGACCCCTATTGATTTTCAGGTCACTAGGTCAAAGGTCAAGGTCACAGTGACCCGAAATAGTAAAATGGTTTCCTGATGATAACTCAGGAAAGCTTATGGCTAGGATCATGAAACTTCATAGGTACATTGATCATGACTTGCAGATGACCCCTATTGATTTTCAGGTCACTAGGTCAAAGGTCAAGGTCACAGTGACAAAAAACATATTTACAAAATGGCTGTCACTGCAACTTACAGCCCATATGGGGGGCATGCATGTTTTACAAACAGCCCTTGTTTGTACTTAATTTTAAAAATAACTTTTCTTCTTGATAGCCCTTAAGTTTTTCATTCATTCAACTGTTCCCTTAACATTTACTTAAGCAGCAACTTCCCTGTATCTTGCACCTATGCTTTTAACACCAACGGCGCTCTCGTTTTTACAGGAAACAGACCTTAGAGTGTCTTAATTAAGCTTAATTAAAATATAGAGACACTCAAATATAGAGACAGTATAAATATATATGTTGTGTGCTTTACCCAAAAAGTCAAAGAAAAAGACTAGATGGTGTTTTTACTTCTAGAATCATTGACTAATTAGATAAAAGGTGAAAGTGGTAATGGTAAGAAAATTTCAAGTTGTAACTTTAGCCAATCTCTTGGAAAAAATGACATTTCTACTAGCCAAATAATTATGGTCAGTCTTTGTCTGCTTTTAATTGTTATACATTGTCTGAATTATTTAATTGTTATACATTGTCTGAATTATTTAATTGTTATACATTTTCTGAATTATTTTAAGCAGCTTATTCAGAAGACCTTTGGAATACCATTCAGGCTTACATGCACCCTGCTTAAAAAAGAAAACTAGTGTGTTTAATACATAAGCTAGACTGGCTCATTCTAATGTATTAAATATTGCATCACACAGATGTGTTGCCATTAAATGTGTCTATAACATAATCTCTAAACATCTTTCATTTATTTTAATGTACACAATATGAAAACAAAGAAAATCAAATCTTAATACTGTTCAGTTCATATGTGATTAAACTTGTATGGTGTCCTATATTGGGAACATTTGTTCCCATTGGCATAAGGTTTTCATAGGTAAGATAACACTTTGTATTTAAATTACTAAGCATAACATTAAAAACAGTTCTTTGCTTAAGCAACATTACTTTTAATCTGTGTTAGACAATTTTAAATCCCAAAGTGTTCCTTCTATATTTGAATCGTCGATACACTCACTTATTCAACCAACCCGCTAACATCTTTTATGACCACTTTAATCATTACCAATCAAAATGTTTTGAACGAGTTCAAAAATGATGCCGGTTGGTTGAAAAAAATGGCCGCCAGGGGGCGGGGCATTTTTCCTTATATGGCTATAGTAAAGCCTTGTTAAAACTTTAGAGGCCACATTTATTGTCCAATCTTCATGAAATTTGGTCAGAAGATTGGTTTTAATGATATCTTTGATGAGTTCAAAAATGGTAATGTTTGCTTGAAAAACATGGATGCCAAGGGGCGGGGCATTTTTCCTTATGGCTGTATATGGCTATAGTAAAATCTTGTTAACTCTCTAGAGGCCACATTTATTGTCCGATATTCATGAAACTTGGTCAGAAGCTTCATCTTAATAATATCTTGTATGAGATCGAAAATGATGCTGGTTGGTTGAAAAACATGGCCACCAGGGGGCGGGGCATTTTTCCTTATATGGCTATAGTAAAACCTTGTTAACACTCTAGAGGCCACATTTATTTTCCGATCTTCATGAAACTTGGTCAGGAGATTTGTCCAAATAATATCTTGTAATCTCAGGTGAGCGACTTTGGGTCTTTCAGGCCCTCTTGTTTTTATTTGCATTCTTTTAAAATAATAATTATTTCTATCCGGCTGACAGCAATTTCTTTAGAAACGGGAATGCAATCACTAAAAACAAAACAACAGCATGCTTTTTTATTAACTAGTTTATCTATTTTGAATCCGCGCACATTAAATTATTTATGATTTTAAATATTATTATAATTGTTCTTTTAAATTTCTTTGACTAACTAATCATTTTAAAAAGATTTTGATTTGAAGATGCGCATCGACTGGACATCATGTCGCAGATCGCGGCTTGCCTCGGCATGTCTCCATGGACAGATGCGAAGCTTCGCGGCGAAATGTGACTTGCCGCCGCATACTGACGCGGCTTCAACGGCGGACTGGGCATCGACTCGTTGCGCCTTGCCGCCGCGGATCGCGAAATATGTTTGTTCCGCGTTGGTAGTGTTTTTCCCAGGCCATTTTAGTGGGCAAAAAGCCACGCCGCCCTCCCTGATCACCACTCTGCCCTTTTCAATGACAAATTTTGCCACGCGCCCGTCTTGTCAAAGGCAAATTTCGCCACGCCCCTTATCAATAACATCTTTATTGCCTTAAGACCTAACTTGGTCCGCAAAATCAGCGTCCTTGATTGTCTGTGACGCTCCGAGTGTGCTTGATTTACTTGAGAGACGTCAACGTCTAATCGACTATATTAATTGAGCAGATTAATTCTATTACAGTGCTCGATTTATAGGTAGACTGCTCCAGAGCTGTGAATTAGTCATGCGTGAAAAACCCCGTGTCAGTATCAATCGATAATGCCAGAGGCTATGTTATACCAAGCGCAATTTTCAGTCGGCAATGTGTACCCCTCCATGAAATCGTTACTTCGGAGACTTTTGATCAAAAACTCGATGTTATTCTCGTGGCAATTGTGCATTGCATGCATTATTCAGTTATATCAAAACATATATTTTTACGCATAATTACATTCAAAAACAAAACACAAACAAATTTATTCTTTATCGCTTTCGTCTTTAAGATAATTAGATCTAATTATTGAAATAATTACTGAGACTTATACTAATTTAACAAAATGCGAATCGCGTCTACGATTTAACGTTGCTATGCGCACCTGTCGCTTACATCATTTGACATTTTAACAACATGGCGGACTATACAGAATTAAATTGCGACTCGGCAAAATGGCAAATAACGTCGTAAACGATCGAATTAACGATGAAGATTATACATTAAGAAGGAATTAATGAAATGTCTGTGATAAACAATGATGCATAAAAATGTTTTAGATAGCAACAACATTATTTATTTATTTGTAATCTACTCGGTGGATGTATGTCACGGAATCGAGTGTTTGCATATTGTTAGCGATCAATTTACTCGCAATGTTGTTTTAAACATCTGGCAAGATTATTGTTAGAAAATGGGATAAGACAAACATGGTTTCATTTATATGTTTGTGGATCTGTGTATAATCAGATTCATATGCATATTTCGCTTTATTATGTTTGTCGTGCTGTACAGTTTATTGAAACAGCATGGAACTTAAATCATATAAATGTAAATTGCAAGGTAAATATATTAATTTAAATCATAGTTTGTTAAATACATCAATTAACATTAAATGTGCTTGTTTAGATGTTATTTTTTCCACAACTGCGTCTGATGCGATTACATGTTTCCCCGTAATTC